>NC_084639.1:28948212-28990712 GCF_033978795.1 Nerophis ophidion | reverse complement strand
TGTCTGCAAATGGACATCATGTTAGCATGTGGGCTAACATGATGTCAGCTAATAAAAAAACTTTCAGCCCCAGAAAGCAAAAACAACTTATGGTTGACAGTCAAAAAGTTAGCATACTTACTTTGTGTACACAGCTCGCTAGCTAGCTGCTGCTAGCTAGACTAGGCTAACCCCTCAGACATGCATGAGTGCTGCTACATGCCAGACGTGCATGAGTGCTGCTACATGCCAGACGTGCATGAGTGCTGCTACATGCCAGATGTGCATGAGTGCTGCTACATGCCAGCTGGCATGAGTGCTGCTACATGCCAGACATGCATGAGTGCTGCTACATGCCAGATGTGCATGAGTGCTGCTACATGCCAGATGTGCATGAGTGCTGCTACATGCCAGATGTGCATGAGTGCTGCTACATGCCAGATGTGCATGAGTGCTGCTACATGCCAGACGTGCATGAGTGCTGCTACATGCCAGACGTGCATGAGTGCTGCTACATGCCAGACGTGCATGAGTGCTGCTACATGCCAGGCGTGCATGAGTGCTGCTACATGCCAGATGTGCATGAGTGCTGCTACATGCCAGATGTGCATGAGTGCTGCTACATGCCAGACATGCATGAGTGCTGCTACATGCTAGACGTGCATGAGTGCTGCTACATGCCAGATGTGCATGAGTGCTGCTACATGCCAGACATGCATGAGTGCTGCTACATGCCAGATGTGCATGAGTGCTGCTACATGCCAGATGTGCATGAGTGCTGCTACATGCCAGATGTGCATGAGTGCAGCTACATGCCAGACGTGCATGAGTGCTGCTACATGCCAGACGTGCATGAGTGCTGCTACATGCCAGACGTGCATGAGTGCTGCTACATGCCAGACGTGCATGAGTGCTGCTACATGCCAGATGTGCATGAGTGCTGCTACATGCCAGATGTGCATGAGTGCTGCTACATGCCAGACATGCATGAGTGCTGCTACATGCCAGATGTGCATGAGTGCTGCTACATGCCAGATGTGCATGAGTGCTGCTACATGCCAGATGTGCATGAGTGCTGCTACATGCCAGACGTGCATGAGTGCTGCTACATGCCAGACATGCATGAGTGCTGCTACATGCCAGATGTGCATGAGTGCTGCTACATGCCAGATGTGCATGAGTGCTGCTACATGCCAGATGTGCATGAGTGCTGCTACATGCCAGACGTGCATGAGTGCTGCTACATGCCAGACATGCATGAGTGCTGCTACATGCCAGACGTGCATGAGTGCTGCTACATGCCAGATGTGCATGAGTGCTGCTACATGCCAGACATGCATGAGTGCTGCTACATGCCAGATGTGCATGAGTGCTGCTACATGCCAGATGTGCATGAGTGCTGCTACATGCCAGATGTGCATGAGTGCTGCTACATGCCAGACGTGCATGAGTGCTGCTACATGCCAGATGTGCATGAGTGCTGCTACATGTCAGATGTGCATGAGTGCTGCTACATGCCAGATGTGCATGAGTGCTGCTACATGCCAGACGTGCATGAGTGCTGCTACATGCCAGATGTGCATGAGTGCTGCTACATGCCAGATGTGCATGAGTGCTGCTACATGCCAGATGTGCATGAGTGCTGCTACATGCCAGATGTGCATGAGTGCTGCTACATGCCAGATGTGCATGAGTGCTGCTACATGCCAGATGTGCATGAGTGCTGCTACATGCCAGATATGCATGAGTGCTGCTACATGCCAGATGTGCATGAGTGCTGCTACATGCCAGATGTGCATGAGTGCTGCTACATGCCAGATGTGCATGAGTGCTGCTACATGCCAGACGTGCATGAGTGCTGCTACATGCCAGATGTGCATGAGTGCTGCTACATGCCAGACGTGCATGAGTGCTGCTACATGCCAGATGTGCATGAGTGCTGCTACATGCCAGATGTGCATGAGTGCTGCTACATGCCAGATGTGCATGAGTGCTGCTACATGCCAGATATGCGTGAGTGCTGCTACATGCCAAATGTGCATGAGTGCTGCTACATGCCAGATGTGCATGAGTGCTGCTACATGCCAGACATGCATGAGTGCTGCTACATGCCAGATGTGCATGAGTGCTGCTACATGCCAGATGTGCATGAGTGCTGCTACATGCCAGATGTGCATGAGTGCTGCTACATGCCAGACGTGCATGAGTGCTGCTACATGCCAGACATGCATGAGTGCTGCTACATGCCAGATGTGCATGAGTGCTGCTACATGCCAGACATGCATGAGTGCTGCTACATGCCAGACGTGCATGAGTGCTGCTACATGCCAGACGTGCATGAGTGCTGCTACATGCCTGACGTGCATGAGTGCTGCTACATGCCAGACATGCATGAGTGCTGCTACATGCCAGACGTGCATGAGTGCTGCTACATGCCTGACGTGCATGAGTGCTGCTACATGCCAGACATGCATGAGTGCTGCTACATGCCAGATGTGCATGAGTGCTGCTACATGCCAGACATGCATGAGTGCTGCTACATGCCAGACGTGCATGAGTGCTGCTACATGCCTGATGTGCATGAGTGCTGCTACATGCCAGACGTGCATGAGTGCTGCTACATGCCAGACGTGCATGAGTGCTGCTACATGCCAGACGTGCATGAGTGCTGCTACATGCCAGACGTGCATGAGTGCTGCTACATGCCAGACGTGCATGAGTGCTGCTACATGCCAGATGTGCATGAGTGCTGCTACATGCCTGACGTGCATGAGGGCTGCTACATGCCAGATGTGCATGAGTGCTGCTACATGCCAATTAAGACTCTCCTATTTAGATGTGGGCACCACGGAGTCAGGATTTAGGTCAATTTTATGAAACTTACACGATTATCAATCAATCAATGTTTATTTATATAGCCCCAAATCACAAATGTCTCAAAGGACTGCACAAATCATTACGACTACAACATCCTCGGAAGAACCCACAAAAGGGCAAGGAAAACTCACACCCAGTGGGCAGGGAGAATTCACATCCAGTGGGACGCCAGTGACAATGCTGACTATGAGAAACCTTGGAGAGGACCTCAGATGTGGGCAACCCCCTCCCCTTCTGACTGCTGTTGTCTTCTTCTTCTTCTGCCTCCAGACCACTGCAGGCTCATGACTGCCCCCACAGGCCAAGGTGAGGAACTGCAGCCAGCATGATTATGCTGCTAATAGAAGTCTATATATGACTCTTGACAAAACCACTTTCTATTTCCGAGCAATCAACATATTAAAATACACTATATTTGAGGATTGTACTTATATGCCACTTTTTGTCATGCTCATATGCAAGTGCTAACAGTAAAAAGCATCACTTTAGCATCTTGGACTCCTGTCAATGCTTTCCTGAACAAAGAAGCTGGTTAATGTTCGCCTTTTTCATTCAACTTGTTGTAAATTCCTCCACATTGTTTCTACAACCACACTTCACTCTTTTGTTTCACGCAATACACCTCTCCTCCTCCTCCTCCTCCTCCTCCTCCTAATTTGTTCTGTGATAGTAGAACTGAACACTATACATCAATACATACATGTACACATGTGTGGCGCAGTGGGAGAGTGGCCGTGCGCAACCCGAGGGTCCCTGGTTCAATCCCCACCTAGTACCAACCTCGTCACGTCCGTTGTGTCCTGAGCAAGACACTTCACCCTTGCTCCTGATGGGTGCTGGTTAGTGCCTTGCATGGCAGCTCCCTCCATCAGTGTGTGAATGTGTTCTGTGTGGAGTTTGCATGTTCTCCCCGTGACTGTGTGGGTTCCCTACGGGTACTCCGGCTTCCTCCCACCTCCAAAGACATGCACCTGGGGATAGGCCCCTCCCACCTCCAAAGACATGCACCTGGGGATAGGCCCCTCCCACCTCCAAAGACATGCACCTGGGGATAGGTTGATTGGCAACACTAAATGGGCCCTAGTGTGTGAATGTTGTCTGTCTATCTGTGTTGGCCCTGTGATGAGGTGGCGACTTGTCCAGGGTGTACCCCACCTTCTGCCCGATTGTAGCTGAGATAGGCACCAGCGCCCTCTGCGACCTCCAAAGGGAATAAGCGGTAGGAAATGGATGGATGGATGGGTGAATGTGGAAGTAGTGTCAAAGCGCTTTGAGTACCTTGAAGGTAGAAAAGTGCTATACAAGTACAACCCATTTACCATTTATCATTACACTATACATCTTTACATACATCTATAAAACACATCTGTACATACATTTATAGGAATATAACAGCAGGGGTGTCCAAACTTTTTTTCACCAAAAAATTCAAGCATACAGGGGCCATTTTGGTGTTTTTCATTTTCAAAATCATTACAATATATATATATATATATATATATATATATATATATATATATATATATATATATATATATATATATATATATAAATATATATATATATCTTTTTATCCTTTGGGGTTCCCCTTAAGCTTGGGCACGGGGACCGAGAATGTTCTCAGTCACTCAAATTAAAATACTCTGTTTGAAAAGTACCGCTTCCCAGACATGATGGCACCTCGTCACCTCATGACATTGCTGCTTTTACCAGCATGTATGGCAGCGCACACACACAGAGTACTTACAAGCAGACCCAGTGTGGAGCCAGAAAAGGGAGAATGGACGCATTTTGCTGTAAAAAGTGAAGATAAAGGTGAAGTTCTAACACTGAAACACCCTCAGGAAGAGCTGCTTTAACACATGCAGCTAACATCCCTCCACAGTGTTTTAGTTACTTCTAAATCACTAATCCTGGCCTCCATGGCAACAAATAAAGTATGTTTCTTACAAGTAGCATTATCACTGGAGGACGGGGAATAGCTAAAGAAGCTTCACTACACAGCGTAGGATACAATAGCTCACCGCCGTCACAATGTAAACAAACGCCATGGGTGGATCTACACCTGACATCCACTGGAATGATACCAAGTACAAGTCGATACTCCTATGATTATGTCTACTTTTTGGCATCACAACATCTTTCGTTTTGTTTTAAATTCGTATTATGTTTATAAGTCAGTAAATATGTCCCTGCACACATCGACATCCATTGCATCAGGCTTTGGGGCCAAGGGAAGGCCGCAGGTTTTTCTCTCTCATGTAAGGCCCCCCCAGGGTCCTGAAGGGCTACCTGTTCTAGCACCCTCTACCTGTCACACAGTGAAGATATAGAACATGTTTTAGTATGACTTTGGTAAGCTATGAAGCCACACCACTTGATGGATTGTACTGTGCTTCAACATAGCAGTATTATTATGCTGTGTGTAGAAGGTAAGACATATTATCTGCTGTTTTGTTTCACAATATTATGCAAAAACAAACTTTTCTTGCCTTCTGGTA
Organism: Nerophis ophidion; assembly: GCF_033978795.1. Taxonomy (NCBI): domain Eukaryota; kingdom Metazoa; phylum Chordata; class Actinopteri; order Syngnathiformes; family Syngnathidae; genus Nerophis; species Nerophis ophidion. The sequence continues at coordinate 28,985,355 of NC_084639.1, read as the reverse complement.
CCTGCTGATCTGTTTTGGGGATCTGCATAAGTCCTGAAAATGTGCATGTGTCCGCCTTTGTAGTCAATAATCTTCTTTTTCTCTATCTTCTTCTTATGGGACATTCATTCTCCACTGTTGCCATTTCTAATATAAAGTAGTGCCAAGTTCTTACTTATATCTGTCACTAAACTCTCCATGGAAGCACTAAAACATAGTGGTATAGTGACTTTACATTATTCACCCAAGGAACTTTACCTATTAGAGAGTTCCGGTCACGAGACACATTTCGGGCGTTGTTTCCGGATGAGGAGATGCTGCTCTGTTAGTGATTGAAGTAAAGTGTGAATGTCATTAAAACAGTTAGCGCCATCTTTTGACACTTCTTCCACTCCCGTCCTTGCACGCTACACCGCTACAACAAAGATGACTCTGTCCAAGTGGAGGCACGTAAATAAGACGCATCCTGAAGAGACTGTCAGAGAGTGAGTTGAAGATGATGTGTAAAACATCATCCATGCAAGATTTAGAGCAAAGAAGCACCATGACATGTTATGTAGATCATTTAGATAAAATGATAATAATATGAGTCCATCCATCCATCCATCATCTTCCGCTTATCTGAGGTCGGGTCGCGGGGGCAGCAGCCTAAGCAGGGAAGCCCAGACTTCCCTATCTCCAGCCACTTCGTCTAGCTCTTCCCGGGGGATCCCGAGGCGTTCCCAGGCCAGCCGGGAGACATAGTCTTCCCAACGTGTCCTGGGTCTTCCCCGTGGCCTCCTACCGGTTGGACGTGCCCTAAACACATCCCTAGGGAGGCGTTCGGGTGGCATCCTGACCAGATGCCCGAACCACCTCATCTGGCTCCTCTCGATGTGGAGGAGCAGCGGCTTTACTTTGAGTTCCTCCCGGATGACAGAGCTTCTCACCCTATCTCTAAGGGAGAGACCCGCCACACGGCGGAGGAAACTCATTTGGGCCGCTTGTACCCGTGATCTTATCCTTTCGGTCATGACCCAAAGCTCATGACCATAGGTGAGGATGGGAACGTAGATCGACCGGTAAATTGAGAGCTTTGCCTTCCGGCTCAGCTCCTTCTTCACCACAACGGATCGATACAACGTCCGCATTACTGAAGACGCCGCAACGATCCGCCTGTCGATATCACGATCCACTCTTCCCCCACCTGTGAACAAGACTCCTAGGTACTTGAACTCCTCCACTTGGGGCAGGGTCTCCTCCCCAACCCGGAGATGGCACTCCACCCTTTTCCGGGCGAGAACCATGGACTCGGACTTGGAGGTGCTGATTCTCATTCCGGTCGCTTCACACTCGGCTGCGAACCGATTCAGTGAGAGCTGAAGATCCTGGTCAGATGAAGCCATCAGGACTACATCATCTGCAAAAAGCAGAGACCTAATCCCGTGGCCACCAAACCGGAACCCCTCAACGCCTTGACTGCGCCTAGAAATTCTGTCCATAAAAGTTATGAACAGAATCGGTGACAAAGGACAGCCTTGGCGGAGTCCAACCCTCACTGGAAACGTGTTCGACTTTCTGCCGGCAATGCGGACCAAGCTCTGGCACTGATCATACAGGGAGTGGACCGCCACAATAAGACAGTCCGATACCCCATACTCTCTGAACACTCCCCACAGGACTTCCCGAGGGACACGGTCGAATGCCTTCTCCAAGTCCACAAAGCACATGTAGACTGGTTGGGCAAACTCCCATGCACCCTCAAGAACCCTGCCGAGAGTATAGAGCTGGTCCACAGTTCCACGACCAGGACGAAAACCACAGTGTTCCTCCTGAATCCGAGGTTCGACTATCCGACGTAGCCTCCTCTCCAGTACACCTGAATAAACCTTACCAGGAAGGCTGAGGAGTGTGATCCCACGATAGTTGGAACACACCCTCCGGTCCCCCTTCTTAAAGAGAGGAACCACCACCCCGGTCTGCCAATCCAGAGGTACCGCCCCCGATGTCCACGCGATGCTGCAGAGTCTTGTCAACCAAGACAGCCTAACAGCATCCAGAGCCTTAAGGAACTCCGGGCGGATCTCGTCCACCCCCGGGGCCTTGCCGCCGAGGAGCTTTTTAACTACCTCAGCAACCTCAGCCCCAGAAATAAGAGAGTCCACCACAGATTCCCCAGGCACTGTGTCCTCATAGGAAGACGTGTTGGTGGGATTGAGGAGGTCTTCGAAGTATTCCTTCCACCGATCCACAACATCCACAGTCGAAGTCAGCAGAACACCATCCGCACCATACACGGTGTCGATAGTGCACTGTTTCTCCTTCCTGAGGCGGCGGACGGAGATCCAGAATCGCTTCGAAGCCGTCCGGAAGTCGTTTTCCATGGCTTCCCCGAACTCTTCCCATGTCCGAGTTTTTGCCTCCGCGACCGCTAAAGCTGCACACCGCTTGGCCTGTCGGTACCTGTCCACTGCCTCCGGAGTCCTATGAGCCAAAAGAACCCGATAGGACTCCTTCTTCAGCTTGATGGCATCCCTCACCGCTGGTGTCCACCAAGGGGTTCTGGGATTACCGCCCCGACAAGCACCAACTACCTTGCGGCCACAGCTCCGATCAGCCGCCTCGACAATAATAATATGAGTATTGTGATTATTTTATATATGAAAATAGACCTGACCAGACCCGCTGTATGGGCTGGAAAATAGGGTAAGTTAAAACAATGTTTCTATGATCTTACAGTCAATGAAGCCATGTGTCTTGTGATTGGTCAGTGTGGCAGGAAGGGGCGTGGCAGGAAGAGAAAGTGACGAGAGAGCGACGAGCAAGAAGACTTCTGTTGTGCTTCTTCTGTTCTTCATCCAGGTAAACATGCCCCTCCCCCTTGTCCTGGAAGAAGCTCCGCCCAATTTCCCCGACTCACCTCAGGTGTGTTTGTCAACTTGAGGAAAAAAAAAAAAAAAAAAAAAATCATCCTTTTTCTACCGCTTTTCCCTTTCATTAAACTACAAATGCAAAACACACGAGTGAGGGGGCGGGGTCTGTCGTGGAACAGGTGGGCGGAGTCTAAGAAGAATGTCTTCATAGATATGAAGACTCAAGTGACCTCCCTGGGGTCACAGGTCAGCAGGTCGACAGGTAGAAGTGTACACTTGAGGACTCTTAAGGACACACTCCATCGCCTCCTCGCGCACACACGTCGCCCGGGGGCACGCTGGCCGAGGGGGCACAGCGGGGGGCGCCAAGTGACAGGAAAGTGTCCATCAAGAAAGCAGCCATGCAACATGACACACACACACACACACACACACACACACACACACACACACGCATAGCTAATGGCCAGTCATTTTGTCTAGGAGTGTGTTAAACAGGAAGTGATGATGGTATAAGTTCATCACAGGTGTGGGGGGGGCAGATAGACATCAGGAAACTGAAGCTGCTCATGAGCCAAACAGATGGAAGTTTCTGCCCTTTGCTCCTCAAGATAACCTCTGACCCCTCCCTCCTTGTCACTGATTGCACCTGTAACACTCCCCACTCCCCCCACCAACACACACACACACACACACACACACACACACACACACACACGCGCACACACACACACATCTCAGGGCAGGGCAGGGCAGGGTAGAGTTTCCCCCTCAGCAGACTCCTGCTCCTCACTAATTGCTTGATTGATCAGGAAGTGTTCCCATGATGAAGATCCCCTCTTTAAAGGTGTCCAAATAAAAGATGAGTAGCAGCAGACTTTGGAGAAGATTGGACAGTTGTGACTGGGAGTCAGAGTCAGAATCAGAAGCAGAAGTAGTTGATGAAGTTTCCATGTTGAGACAAACATTACAGGGAGACAGAAAAAGGGTCTGGCAACTTACAAAAACCAAGGTGACAAACAGGTAAAGTACATGGTAATTATTATATATTGTATATATTATATAAAACTATAATATATCAGTATATATCATATACTGAATATATAATAGAGTATGTAAATATGACATATATGTTATATTGCTACTCTGGTAGATTTTTAGTCTATACCTGCACTACATCTTCCAACCTTTGTAACCGAGCTACTGTGTGGAACAATTTCCTTTGTGTATGACTACACTTTGTCTACGTCGGGGGTCGGCATCCCGCGGCTCTTTAGCGCCGCCATAGTGGCTCTCTGGAGCTTTTTCAAAAACGTATGAAAAATGGAAAAAAATGAAAGAAAGAAAACATTTTTTTTGTTTGTTTTAATATAATTTCTGTAGGAGGACAAACATGACACAAACCTCCCTAATTGTTATAAAACACACTGTTTTTAATCAAACCTGCTTCACTGATTCCAGTATTTGGCGAGCGCCGTTTTGTCCTACTAATTTTGGCAGTCCTTGAACTCCTCGTGGTTTGTTTACATGTACAACTTTCTCCGACTTACTAAGACATGTTTTATGCCACTTCTTTTTCTGTCTCGTTTTGTCCACCAAACTTTTAATGTTGTGCGTGAATGCACAAAGGTGAGTTTTGTTGATGTTATTGACTTGTGTGGAGTGCTAATCAGACATATTTGGTCACTGCAAGCTAATCGATGCTAACATGCTATTTAGGCTAGCTGTATGTACATATTGCATCATTATGCCTCATTTGTAGATATATTTGAGCTCATTTAGTTTCCTTTAAGTCCTCTTAATTCAATTTATATCTCATGACACACTATCTGTATGTAATATGGCTTTTATTTTTTTGCAGCTCCAGACAGATTGGTTTTTGTATTTTTGGTCCAGTATGGCTCTTTCAACATTTTGGGTTGCCGACCCCTGCTCCAAGTCTAAGTCTAATCAGTTCGACATCTTTAATTATTACAGTGTTTATCATTAGGGCCCGAGCAGAGCCATCTGGTACTTTGAAGAACTCCTCCCAGGGACCAGGACAAAGTGCTTCAAATGAGAACTTCTTGACAAGTTGGGAAAGAAATGTGCCTCGGCAGACGGATGTGGGCGTGGCATGGCGCCGATCATTCATCTGATGGATCACAACAACATTTTGAACTTGAATAATTCGGCTGCAAAAATCGAGATCTGCGTCATAATTGGTCCAAGGGAAGATGGTAAGACTCTGACTGATACTAAACTCAAAGTGTATTCCCACGTGGGTCAGACTGGTAACGCCATGCCAGGAGAACTTCAAAATAAAGACATCGTCAAAATAGTTTTCTTTGGCCAAAAATAGAACAAGCACATTCTGAAAATGTACACATGACAAATGATACTCTTGACAAAACACTTCAAGTTGGTGGAAAACTGAGAACAAAATTGGTGGCGTTTCCAAAACACCAGGAACTTAGACTATGTCTCAGTGGTGTTACAAAGCCATTCAACTTCAAGCACTTCCTGTTCAGCATTATCATGCTGCCAGCTCATTCAAGACCTGACATCCATAACTGCCACAACACATTCATTTCCCATCATTCAAATATCACAATGAGAATATGATCAAGGATCCAAATGACACCGTGATAGCCAATCTCAAGGTAACATAACTACAAACATAACCAATGTGAACATGGTAGAGATAATCACACAATGAAGCAGAAAAAAACAACAAATGAAGATTTTTACAATGGAGTTCAGGGTGCACATGGTGCCGCCAACAAACTGTGAGTGCTGCACGGAGCTCCAACTACAAAGATGATGGTCATGTCGGTTTTGCATTTTACTGTTTCGTCATCTTTATCTGTTGAGTGGATAATTGACGATAAAAAAGTGCCTTGCTACAGCGTTAGTCTGCTGCCAGCCACAATCCATGCTGATTGGAGTAGCGGCAGCCGATCCAAAGGTCGCTTAACGTCAGCTGACCTGTCAGCTGACCTGTCATCTTTAAACCCAGTCATGAGTGACGTAGCTTACACTTGAATTGCTATTGCCCCATCCAGTGGACACATTTAGAACTGCACTTTCTTTTATTCAAAGATTGCAGCTCATGTTACACTTCAACTTATTTTGTGGGCCAGTTTAACCCGTTTGCAGGCTTGATATGGCCCTCGGGCACTCATGGTCTGTGATAAAACGTAAATACATTTTGCCTTGGCTAGGACGTGGGCGGGGCTTGGCGCCAAACTTTGATCTGAAGGTTGGCCACAAAACAGGAGACGATAATAACGCGGCTGCACAGGTTGAGATTTGGATCATAACTGGTCAAAATGATCAATTTGACACCATGAAGTACTGGATTGGTCGGTCATTATTTCTACCTCTTCATAGTGGGCGGAGCCTGGCGGCGCAACCTGCTCCTTGCCGTCATCAATTCAATTGTGGCTTTAGAGCTGTGCTTGTCAATGATTTTCTGTTAGGAAGAAGAAACCACCCCCACCCCCACCCCCTGACAGAATGTAGTGTGAATGTAAGAATAGTTTGGATGTTGGAATGGTTTGAATGTAGAAGACTTTGAATTGCCAGAAAAAGGGGAATTAGGTTTGGAAGTTGTGAAAGTGTGAATGTCCAGGATGAGTGGAATGTGTTGATGTTAAAACGTTTTCAATAGCTTGAAAATTGTGACAATTGTGCAATTTGGAAACAATTACCATTCATTTCAATGGCAACTTCCTGGAAATTTGTGAATTTGGGGAAAAACATGATTTATGTTGTAAAATGATTCGAAGCATGAATGTCCTGAATGAGATGAATTGGTTGATGTTGGAATTGTTTCAATCGGTCCAGAAATGTTGAAGTAGTAAATGGTATTAGGGAATTTTAGGAAAAGTCCGGAATTTTTTTGAAAATGGTAAACAACTTGAATGGTCTGAATGGTTGGTCTTAGATTTTTATAAATTGGTGGACAAATGTTGAAGTGATAACACGTTGAGTTGAAAAATGGTATTACGGAATTCCAGGAATTTGGGAAAAAATTAAAATTTTTCCAGTTCAAAAACCACTTTGATTTCTGACCTGACTAAGAGGAATGTTTGGACGCTTGAAAAAAATGTGGGAGGGAGGAATAGTTGCCAGAAAAAAGGGTGAAAACAGAGCTTTGGAAAACCAGGGATTCTGGAAGGAATATAATAATAATAATAATAATATAAATTATGGATTAGATTTATATCCCGCTTTTCTATTATTAGATACTGACAGAGAAGTGGGAAGCCATCATTCATTCACACGATGGTGGTGGTAAGCTACATCTGTAGCCACAGCTGCTCTGGGGTAGACTGACAGTTTGCGCCGACCACCACCTATCATTCATTCATTCATTCATTCAATCATCATTCATTCACCAGTGTGGGCGGCACCGGGGGCAAGGGTGAAGTGTCCTGCCCAAGGACACAACGGCAGGTAAGTAGGGTAAGGAGGGTTAGTAAAGTTAAAGTTAAAGTAGCAATGATAGTCACACACACACCAGGTGTGGTGAAATGTGTCCTCTGCATTTGATCCATCCCCTTGATGTCCCCCCTGGGAGGTGAGGGGAGCAGTGGGCCCGGGAATCATTTATGGTGATTTAACCCCCAATTCCAAGCCTTGATGCTGAGTGCCAAGCAGGGAGGTGATGGCTCCCATTTTTATAGTCTTTGCTATGACTCACAAGCCCCCGATGTCAGGGCGGACACTCTAACCACGGAGTAGGTTAGTAGGGTAAGTTTTGTGGAATCTGTAAAGTGGCGGCCTAGAGGAAGGAAGGACTAAGTGGCGAGGGGTTGGGGGTGACTTGTCCTCAACAATCAGCATGAAATTCTGAAGGCGCAGCACCAAAGTCATCCAGAGGGCGAGGGGACTCCTGGCTGTGACGGTCCCCCCAAGCCACCATGTCAGTGACCTGTGACCCCCCCAAAAGGCTCCTGGACACTCCAATCTACTTTCCTGACCACAACACAAGTGAGGTGTGGATAGTTTGGATACAGTCCCAGGTTGCTGGTCCAGGCAGGGCCCCGGGGGCCTGGTCCCGGTCCAGACTGAATAATGACAGTCTTGTTGGAGGCGATGACGAAGCGGCGAGAGGAAGTTGAAAAGGTTGAAATGCAGCGTGAAGAAAAGTATAAATCAGCTGGGGGGGGCACAATGGCGGCGAGGGGGGGCGAGCGCCATCATGTAAAATAGTTAAAAGCTTATTAGAGGCGCTGAAAGGCCGAGTGCTTTGGACTTTGTTTGGGGACACCCTGAGCTCCTCCTTTCAAGTGATTGTGAAGGGGGCCATTGAGGGGGGGCCGGGGTGGGCTCTTAAAGCTCCTTTAGAAGGAGGCCAACTCCCCACAGGCGCATGCCCTTTAGCTCCATTACTGATTCACCCTCACGCCGCCTTCTGCCGCCATTGTCCTGTGCTGGCAGGCCGCACCTGACCCACAATGAGCCCAGGGACCGGGACCGTACCGGGGCCCCGACCGGGTCCGGTGCTGACCCCTGTGCTGGGCTCGGGCAATAAAAGATGTGCAAGGTGTGGGGGTGTGGGGGTGTGGGGGTGGGGGGCTGTTAAACATGGAGGCTCTGAATGAGGCGGGTCTCTGGATAGAAAAGGTGGAGGCCTGATCCCTTCTCTCTTTTCTTTCTCTTTCTTTAGGGCCCCCCCGCCCCCTCCCATTCACATAAAGGGGAGAACAAAATTCCAAGTGGGCCTATTGGTGCCGTACTTAGATTAATTAGAGGCTCCTTTAGAGGCCATTCAGCCCCCCTCTCAAACGGGGGTCCCTCTCTAAAGTTCTCACATCCATTTGCATTTGTTTGTGTGGCCAGGAAGGGGGTACTGGGGGGGGGGGGGGGGGCAAAATATTCTTTTAATGGCTTTTTCACTACGCTACGCTACGTTTTCTTTCTCCTTTCAAGGCGCTAACTGCCCTCCGCTGCACCCGCCAACCAGCAGGAAACCTTTCAATGTGACTGCGATAAAATGTTGGAGTCCTTCTGGAACATTCCCAGTCATCTTATATTCCTGACTATCCTCCGGAGCCCCACATGCTATATCCAATAGGTTGTGTGCGGTCATGTGACTTAGGAATGAAACTCCAAACCCATCACAATCTACTGCATCGGAGTACACCAGGGGTCTAGATCTGACCTCTAAAAGCAGATACTGAGACTTAGACTTAGACTGAGTGTATTGCTCCACAAGGGAAACTGTTCCACACAGTAGCTCAGCTACAAAGGACAGAAAGTGTAAGGATGGAAAGGATAATGCAGGTGTGAAGTAGACTAAAAATGTACTGTAGTAGCAATATCACATATTTAAAATTTGCATATTATATATACAGTATGTAATATATACTGCTATATTGTATGTTGATATGATATATACCAATGAACATGTACAATATTACAGTATGTGTAACAGAATAGTGAGTAGAAAATGTAGATAATAAAGAAAGAAAGGTAGCTAACATGTCAGGTAATACACAGATATCATCTATTGCTGTATGGACAGTGTTTTATACAGGTAATAGACTGATATCATCAGGTAATAGACAGATATCATCTATTGCTGTATGGACAGTGTTTTATACAGGTAATAGACTGATATCATCAGGTAATAGACAGATATCATCTATTGCTGTATGGCCAGTGTTTTATACAGGTAATAGACTGATATCATCAGGTAATAGACAGATATCATATATTGCTGTGGTTTGGCTGGCTGTCCGGATCAGTTTGTCAATGCGGCTGAAGTCCCTTCTGCTGGTGCTGATGCCCCAACAAACCACTGATAAAGTACAGTGCACTGGTCACAGCACACTGATAAAGTACAGTGCACTGGTCAGAGCACACTGATAAAGTACAGTGCACTGGTCACACAGCACACTGATAAAGTACAGTGCACTGGTCAGAGCACACTGATAAAGTACAGTGCACTGGTCACAGCACACTGATAAAGTACAGTGCACTGGTCACACAGCACACTGATAAAGTACAGTGCACTGGTCACAGCACACTGATAAAGTACAGTGCACTGGTCACACAGCACACTGATAAAGTACAGTGCACTGGTCACACAGCACACTGATAAAGTACATTGCACTGGTCACACAGCACACTGATAAAGTACAGTGCACTGGTCACACAGCACACTGATAAAGTACAGTGCACTGGTCACAGCACACTGATAAAGTACAGTGCACTGGTCACAGCACACTGATAAAGTACAGTGCACTGGTCACACAGCACACTGATAAAGTACAGTGCACTGGTCACAGCACACTGATAAAGTACAGTGCACTGGTCACACAGCACACTGATAAAGTACAGTGCACTGGTCACACAGCACACTGATAAAGTACAGTGCACTGGTCACAGCACACTGATAAAGTACAGTGCACTGGTCACAGCACACTGATAAAGTACAGTGCACTGGTCACACAGCACACTGATAAAGTACAGTGCACTGGTCACACAGCACACTGATAAAGTACAGTGCACTGGTCACAGCACACTGATAAAGTACAGTGCACTGGTCACACAGCACACTGATAAAGTACAGTGCACTGGTCACAGCACACTGATAAAGTACAGTGCACTGGTCACAGCACACTGATAAAGTACAGTGCACTGGTCACAGCACACTGATAAAGTACAGTGCACTGGTCACACAGCACACTGATAAAGTACAGTGCACTGGTCACACAGCACACTGATAAAGTACAGTGCACTGGTCACAGCACACTGATAAAGTACAGTGCACTGGTCACAGCACACTGATAAAGTACAGTGCACTGGTCACACAGCACACTGATAAAGTACAGTGCACTGGTCACACAGCACACTGATAAAGTACAGTGCACTGGTCACAGCACACTGATAAAGTACAGTGCACTGGTCACAGCACACTGATAAAGTACAGTGCACTGGTCACACAGCACACTGATAAAGTACAGTGCACTGGTCAGAGCACACTGATAAAGTACAGTGCACTGGCCACAGCACACTGATAAAGTACAGTGCACTGGTCACACAGCACACTGATAAAGTACAGTGCACTGGTCACACAGCACACTGATAAAGTACAGTGCACTGGTCACACAGCACACTGATAAAGTACAGTGCACTGGTCACACAGCACACTGATAAAGTACAGTGCACTGGTCACACAGCACACTGATAAAGTACAGTGCACTGGTCACACAGCACACTGATAAAGTACAGTGCACTGGTCACACAGCACACTGATAAAGTACAGTGCACTGGTCACACAGCACACTGATAAAGTACAGGTTCCAACAGTGTGAATTACTCACAATCAGATAGTAGAAAGTTGGATTGAGTCAATATGTTTACACAGACAATGTCTTGGAAGACAAAAGATGATGTTGTGAAGGATGTGAGATGTAAAGAAGACACCAGGCCTGGTCTGACATTCTTATTTAGAAGCTCCATCATCACCTGATTTATTTGATGGAACTTTCTGATGTTCAGGCTGACTTGACCTCTCATGTCCTGGCCTTCTCTATGTATCCAGGTGAAAGTTGCACACACACACACACACACACACACACACACACACACACACACACACACACACACACACACACACACACACACACACACACACACACACACACACACACACACACACACACACACACACACACACACAGAAGGACAGGTTCGGCACTAGCAAAAACAACATGAGGGCATCAAGCTGGTCTCAGGTCAGTTTGTCTTCTGATAAAAGTGTGCAACACCTGCTCTTACCTGTGTGACTGACAGTGTCAACATCACACGCACACACACACACACACACACACACACACACACACACACACACACACACACACACACACACACACACACACACACACACACACACACACACACACACACACACACACACACACACACACACACACACACACACACACACACACACACACACACACACAGAGGTTATTGCTCTACTACTACTACTACTACTACTACATTTCTACAATACTATAGATCTCTTACTGTACTATTACTACATGTCTCCTACATTGAGAGTCATATAGTACATCAGTATTGCAGTACTACATGTCTCCTGCAGTACAAGAGTACTATTTGTCTGGGAACTAAATTTGTCTGTAACAAATAATCACTAAGTATAATTGTAGCATCTTTTAGCCAATCAAAGGCAGATGCATGCACATTTTCAGGACTTATGCAGATCCCCAAAACAGATCAGCAGGTACCAGAAGGCAAGAAAAGTTTGTTTTTGCATAATATTGTGAAACAAAACAGCAGATAATATGTCTTACCTTCTACACACAGCATAATAATACTGGTATGTTGAAGCACAGTACAATCCATCAAGTGGTGTGGCTTCATAGCTTACCAAAGTCATACTAAAACATTTTCTTTGATTTTTGAGCGCCCTGTGTAATGGTCTATATTTTCAATGGAACATATAACATGTTGCTGTCGTTTACTTGAGTCATATTGCAGTCTACACATATCTCTTATGTGTGACTGCCATCATATTGCAGTCTACACGTATCTCCTATGTGTGACGGCCATCTAATTGCAGTCTACACGTATCTCTTTTGAGGGACTGCCATCATATTGCAGTCTACACGTCTCTCTTATGTGTGACTGCCATCTACTGGTCACCCTTATCATTACACCATGTACCAAATAAAATTGCTTTGAGGTCGGTAAGCGTAACCAGAATTATTCTGTACATTAGGTGTATGGGGATTTAAGGTGCACCGTCGAGTTTGGAGAAAATGAAAGGATTTGAAGTGCACCTTATAGCCTGAAGAATACAGTATTTTTCTTTGTTTAACTAAATCTGATCAAACACAATTTCAACAAAACTAAATGTATTCATGGGTTCATCTCAGTCAACTTTAAAGCCTTTTTGACAACAGTCTACATGTATCTCTTATGTGTGACTGCCATCATATTGCAGTCCACACGTATCTCTTATGTGTGACTGCCATCATATTGCAGTCTACATGGATCTCTTATGTGTGACTGCCATCATATTGCAGTCTACACGTATCTCCTATGTGTGACTGCCATCATATTGCAGTCTACATGTATCTCTTATGTGTGACTGCCATCATATTGCAGTCTACACGTATCTCTTATGTGTGACTGCCATCATATTGCAGTCTACATGTATCTCTTATGTGTGACTGCCATCATATTGCAGTCTACACGTATCTCCTGTGTGTGACTGCCATCATATTGCAGTCTACACGTATCTCTTATGTGTGACTGCCATCATATTGCAGTCTACACGTATCTCTTATGTGTGACTGCCATCATATTGCAGTCTATATGTATCTCTTATGTGTGACTGCCATCATATTGCAGTCTACATGTATCTCTTATGTGTGACTGCCATCATATTGCAGTCTACACGTATCTCTTATGTGTGACTGCCATCATATTGCAGTCTACATGTATCTCTTATGTGTGACTGCCATCATATTGCAGTCTACACGTATCTCTTATGTGTGACTGCCATCATATTGCAGTCTACACGTATCTCTTAAGTGTGACTGCCATCATATTGCAGTCTACATGTATCTCCTATGTGTGACTGCCATCATATTGCAGTCTACACGTATCTCTTATGTGTGACTGCCATCATATTGCAGTCTACATGTATCTCTTATGTGTGACTGCCATCATATTGCAGTCTACACGTATCTCTTATGTGTGACTGCCATCACATTGCAGTCTACATGTATCTCTTATGTGTGACTGCCATCATATTGCAGCCTACATGTATCTCTTATGTGTGACTGCCATCATATTGCAGTCTACATGTATCTCTTATGTGTGACTGCCTTCACATGGAAGTCTACACGTATCTCTTATGTGTGACTGCCATCATATTGCAGTCTACACGTATCTCTTATGTGTGACTGCCATCATATTGCAGCCTACATGTATCTCTTATTTGTGACTGCCATCATATTGCAGTCTACACGTCTCTCTTATGTGTGACTGCCATCTACTGGTCACCCTTATCATTACACCATGTACCAAATAAAATTGCTTTGAGGTCGGTAAGCGTAACCAGAATTATTCTGTACATTAGGTGTATGGGGATTTAAGGTGCACCGTCGAGTTTGGAGAAAATGAAAGGATTTGAAGTGCACCTTATAGCCTGAAGAATACAGTATTTTTCTTTGTTTAACTAAATCTGATCAAACACAATTTCAACAAAACTAAATGTATTCATGGGTTCATCTCAGTCAACTTTAAAGCCTTTTTGACAACAGTCTACAAGTATCTCTTATGTGTGACTGCCATCATATTGCAGTCCACACGTATCTCTTATGTGTGACTGCCATCATATTGCAGTCTACATGGATCTCTTATGTGTGACTGCCATCATATTGCAGTCTACACGTATCTCCTATGTGTGACTGCCATCATATTGCAGTCTACACGTATCTCCCATGTGTGACTGCCATCATATTGCAGTCTACACGTATCTCCTATGTGTGACTGCCATCATATTGCAGTCTACACGTATCTCTTATGTGTGACTGCCATCATATTGCAGTCTACACGTATCTCTTATGTGTGACTGCCATCATATTGCAGTCTACATGTATCTCTTATGTGTGACTGCCATCATATTGCAGTCTACATGTATCTCTTATGTGTGACTGCCATCATATTGCAGTCTACACGTATCTCTTATGTGTGACTGCCATCATATTGCAGTCTACATGTATCTCTTATGTGTGACTGCCATCATATTGCAGTCTACACGTATCTCTTATGTGTGACTGCCATCATATTGCAGTCTACACGTATCTCTTAAGTGTGACTGCCATCATATTGCAGTCTACATGTATCTCCTATGTGTGACTGCCATCATATTGCAGTCTACACGTATCTCTTATGTGTGACTGCCATCATATTGCAGTCTACACGTATCTCTTATGTGTGACTGCCATCACATTGCAGTCTACATGTATCTCTTATGTGTGACTGCCATCATATTGCAGTCTACAAGTATCTCTTATGTGTGACTGCCATCATATTGCAGTCTACATGTATCTCTTATGTGTGACTGCCATCACATTGCAGTCTACAAGTATCTCTTATGTGTGACTGCCATCATATTGCAGTCTACATGTATCTCTTATGTGTGACTGCCATCACATTGCAGTCTACACGTATCTCTCATGTGTGACTGCCATCATATTGCAGTCTACATGTATCTCTTATGTGTGACTGCCATCATATTGCAGTCTACATGTATCTCTTATGTGTGACTGCCATCACATTGCAGTCTACACGTATCTCTCATGTGTGACTGCTATCATATTGCAGTCTACAAGTATCTCTTATGTGTGACTGCCATCATATTGCAGTCTACACGTATCTCTCATGTGTGACTGCCATCATATTGCAGTCTACATGTATCTCTTATGTGTGACTGCCATCATATTGCAGTCTACACGTATCTCTCATGTGTGACTGTCATCATATTGCAGTCTACATGTATCTCTTATGTGTGACTGCCATCATATTGCAGTCTACACGTATCTCTCATGTGTGACTGCCATCATATTGCAGTCTACAAGTATCTCTTATGTGTGACTGCCATCATATTGCAGTCTACATGTATCTCTCATGTGTGACTGCCATCATATTGCAGTCTACATGTATCTCTTATGTGTGACTGCCATCATATTGCAGTCTACATGTATCTCTTATGTGTGACTGCCATCATATTGCAGTCTACACGTATCTCTCATGTGTGACTGCCATCATATTGCAGTCTACATGTATCTCTTATGTGTGACTGCCATCATATTGCAGTCTACATGTATCTCTTATGTGTGACTGCCATCACATTGAAGTCTACACGTATCTCTCATGTGTGACTGCCATCATATTGCAGTCTACAAGTATCTCTTATGTGTGACTGCCATCATATTGCAGTCTACACGTATCTCTCATGTGTGACTGCCATCATATTGCAGTCTACATGTATCTCTTATGTGTGACTGCCATCATATTGCAGTCTACACGTATCTCTTATGTGTGACTGCCATCATATTGCAGTCTACACGTATCTCTCATGTGTGACTGCCATCATATTGCAGTCTACATGTATCTCTTATGTGTGACTGCCATCATATTGCAGTCTACACGTATCTCCCATGTGTGACTGCCATCACATTGCAGTCTACACGTATCTCCCATGTGTGACTGCCATCATATTGCAGTCAACACGTATCTCTTATGTGTGACTGCCATCATATTGCAGTCTACACGTATCTCTCATGTGTGACTGCCATCATATTGCAGTCTACATGTATCTCTTAT
Source organism: Nerophis ophidion (assembly GCF_033978795.1). Lineage (NCBI taxonomy): Eukaryota > Metazoa > Chordata > Actinopteri > Syngnathiformes > Syngnathidae > Nerophis > Nerophis ophidion. The sequence continues at coordinate 28,969,162 of NC_084639.1, read as the reverse complement.
GTGTGACTGCCATCATATTGCAGTCTACACGTATCTCCCATGTGTGACTGCCATCACATTGCAGTCTACACGTATCTCCCATGTGTGACTGCCATCATATTGCAGTCTACATGTATCTCTTATGTGTGACTGCCATCATATTGCAGTCTACATGTATCTCTTATGTGTGACTGCCATCATATTGCAGTCTACACGTATCTCTTATGTGTGACTGCCATCATATTGCAGTCTACATGTATCTCCCATGTGTGACTGCCATCACATTGCAGTCTACACGTATCTCCCATGTGTGACTGCCATCATATTGCAGTCTACATGTATCTCTTATGTGTGACTGCCATCATATTGCAGTCTACATGTATCTCTTATGTGTGACTGCCATCATATTGCAGTCTACACGTATCTCTTATGTGTGACTGCCATCATATTGCAGTCTACATGTATCTCCCATGTGTGACTGCCATCACATTGCAGTCTACACGTATCTCTCATGTGTGACTGTCATCATATTGCAGTCTACATGTATCTCTTATGTGTGACTGCCATCATATTGCAGTCTACACGTATCTCTCATGTGTGACTGCCATCATATTGCAGTCTACAAGTATCTCTTATGTGTGACTGCCATCATATTGCAGTCTACATGTATCTCTCATGTGTGACTGCCATCATATTGCAGTCTACATGTATCTCTTATGTGTGACTGCCATCATATTGCAGTCTACATGTATCTCTTATGTGTGACTGCCATCATATTGCAGTCTACACGTATCTCTCATGTGTGACTGCCATCATATTGCAGTCTACATGTATCTCTTATGTGTGACTGCCATCATATTGCAGTCTACATGTATCTCTTATGTGTGACTGCCATCACATTGAAGTCTACACGTATCTCTCATGTGTGACTGCCATCATATTGCAGTCTACAAGTATCTCTTATGTGTGACTGCCATCATATTGCAGTCTACACGTATCTCTCATGTGTGACTGCCATCATATTGCAGTCTACATGTATCTCTTATGTGTGACTGCCATCATATTGCAGTCTACACGTATCTCTTATGTGTGACTGCCATCATATTGCAGTCTACACGTATCTCTCATGTGTGACTGCCATCATATTGCAGTCTACATGTATCTCTTATGTGTGACTGCCATCATATTGCAGTCTACACGTATCTCCCATGTGTGACTGCCATCACATTGCAGTCTACACGTATCTCCCATGTGTGACTGCCATCATATTGCAGTCAACACGTATCTCTTATGTGTGACTGCCATCATATTGCAGTCTACACGTATCTCTCATGTGTGACTGCCATCATATTGCAGTCTACATGTATCTCTTATGTGTGACTGCCATCATATTGCAGTCTACACGTATCTCCCATGTGTGACTGCCATCACATTGCAGTCTACACGTATCTCCCATGTGTGACTGCCATCATATTGCAGTCTACATGTATCTCTTATGTGTGACTGCCATCATATTGCAGTCTACATGTATCTCTTATGTGTGACTGCCATCATATTGCAGTCTACACGTATCTCTTATGTGTGACTGCCATCATATTGCAGTCTACATGTATCTCCCATGTGTGACTGCCATCACATTGCAGTCTACACGTATCTCCCATGTGTGACTGCCATTTACTGGTCACACTTATCATTTCACCATGTACTAAATTAAATAGCTTTGAGGTCGGTAAGCACAACCACAATTATGACGTACAATAGGCACACAAGGCACACTGTGGAGTTTTGAGAAGAAAAAAAAAGGATCTTAAGTATGCTTAAAGTCTGAAAAATACAGAATGTTTTTTCTTAAATCAACTTGTTTTCTTGCAAACTTGAAAAAGAAAACAGACTCCCAAGACGTGCAAGTTGAAATATGAAGTCATGTGACCTGCCGCACGTCTTTCATGTTGGAGGACACACACACACACACACACACACACACACACTCCTTGTGTGTCGCAGCCTGGAGGTCAGGGGGGCTCCCAGAGAAAGGAACAGTGTATTAGTGAGACCCCCCCCCCCCCTCCCTGGAGGCCCCCCGAGAGCTGGCTGTCATGTGGTTTGAAGACACTTCCTCCTGAGTGTGTCCTGCCAGGTCAAAGGTCACAGTTCAGGTAGCTGAAGGCGGCACAGAGCGGTCATGTGACCTGATGGCATGGACTTCATCCCTGGGACCACCTGTGCCACCACAGGATGTTTCCTGCAAGTTGTATAGAAGTTTTGGGATCTGAAAGTGATAAAGTTTCAGTTGTGGTGTAAAACTGATGGATCTACTGCCCCTGGTACACCACGCCAGGAGGACTTCTACACAGAGACAACTTCACAATTGTTTTCTTTGGCCAAGAATTGAAGAAGAATATTCTGAAAATGCACACATGACAAATGATCCTCTTGGCAAAACACTGCCACAACACATTCATTTCCCATCAATCAAACATCACAATGAGAATATGATCAAGGATCCAAATGACACCGTGATAGCCAATCTAAAGGTAACATAACTACAAACATAACCAATGTGAACATGGTAGATTTAATCACACAATGAAGTAGAAAAAACAACAAATGAAGATTTTTACAATGGAGTTCAGGGTGCACATGGTGCCGCCAACAAACTGTGAGCGCTGCACGGAGCTCCAACTACAAAGATGATGGTCATGTCGGTCTTGCATTTTACTGATTCGTCATCTTTATCTGTTGAGTGGATAATTGACAATAAAAAAAGTGCCTTGCTACAGCGTTAGTCTGCTGCCAGTCACAATCCACGCTGATTGGAGTAGCGGCAGCCGATCCAGAGGGAGCTTAATGTCAGCTGACCTGTCATCTTTAAACCCAGTCATGAGTGACTTGGCTTATACTTGAATTGCTATTGCCCCATCCAGTGGACCCATTTAGAACTGCACTTTCTAAACACTCTGTGGAAACACTCCCCACCCACACTGCTTGGTACCTCGTCTGAGCTGCTGTGTCCTACATGTCCATAGTAACTAATTACATTCCAAAGTAACTAATTAGATGACCATAGTAACTAATTACATTCCAAAGTAACTAATTAGATGACCATAGTAACTAATTAGATGACCATAGTAACGCATTACATAACCATAGTACCTAATTAGATGACCATAGTAACTAATTACATGACCATAGTGACTCATTAGATGACCATAGTAACTCATTAAATAACCATAGTAACACAATACATGACCATAGTAACTAATTACATAACCATAATAACTCATTAAATAACCATAGTAACTAATTACATTATCACAGTAACTGATTTCCATAGAAACTAATCACATGACCATAGTAATTAGATGACCATAGTAACTAATTACATGACCATAGTAATTAGATGACCATAGTAACTAATTACATAACCATAGTAACTCATTACATAACCATAGTAACTAATTAGATGACCATAATAACTAATCAGATTACCATAGTAACTAATTACATGACCATAGTAATTAGATGACCATTGTAACTAATTAGATGACCATAGTAACTAATCAGATTACCATAGTAACTAATTACATTATCACAGTAACAAATTAGATTTCCATAGTAACTAATTAGATGACCATAGTAACTAATTAGATGACCATAGTAACTCATTAGGTGACCATAGTAACTAATTAGATGACCATAGTAACTAATTAGATGACCATAGTAACTCATTAGGTGACCATAGTAACTAATTAGATGACCATAGTAACTAATTACATGACCATAGTAACTAATTACATGACCATAGTAACTAATTAGATGACCATAGTAACTAATTAGATGACCATAGTAACTAATTAGATGACCATAGTAACTAATTAGATGACCATAGTAACTAATTAGATGACCATAGTAACTCATTAGGTGACCATAGTAACTAATTAGATGACCATAGTAACTAATTACATGACCATAGTAACTAATTACATGACCATAGTAATTATTAGATGACCATAGTAACTAATTAGATGACCATAGTAACTAATTAGATGACCATAGTAACTAATTAGATGACCATAGTAACTAATTAGATGACCATAGTAACTAATTAGATGACCATAGTAACACAATACATGACCATAGTAACTAATTACATTATCACAGTAACAAATTAGATTTCCATAGTAACTAATTAGATGACCATAGTAACTCATTAGATGACCATAGTAACTAATCAGATGACCATAGTAACTAATTACATGACCATAGTAACTAATTACATGACCATAGTAATTATTGGATGACCATAGTATTTCATTAGATGACCATAGTAACTCATTAGATGACCATAGTAACTAATTACATGACCATAGTAATTATTAGATGACCATAGTAACTGGTAGAGGAGTTTGCGTGTCCCAATGATCCTAGGAGCTATGTTGTCCGGGGGCATAAAGCCCCCTGGTAGGGTCTCCCAAGGCAAACAGGTTCTAGGTGAGGGATCAGACAAAGAGCAGCTCGAAGACCTCTATGAAGATGAAAAATCATGGACCCAGATTTCCCTCGCCCAGACGCGGGTCACCGGGGCCCCCCTCTGGAGCCAGGCCCGGAGTTAGGGCACGATGGCGAGCGCCTGGTGGCCGGGCCTGTTCCCATGGGGCCCGGCCGGGCACAGCCCGAAGAGGCAACGTGGGTCACCCCTCCAATGGGCTCACCACCCATAGCAGGGGCCATAGAGGTCGGGTGCATTGTGAGCTGGGCGACAGGCGAAGGCAGGGCACTTGGCGGTCCGATCCTCGGCTACAGAAGCTAGCTCTTGGGACGTGGAACGTCACGTCACTGGGGGGTAAAGAGCCTGAGCTAGTGCGCGAAGTCGAGAAATTCCGGCTGGATATAGTCGGACTCACTTCGACGCACAGCAAGGGCTCTGGAACCACTTCTCTCGAGAGGGATTGGACCCTCTTCCACTCTGGCGTTGCCGGCAGTGAGAGGCGACGGGCTGGGGTGGCAATTCTTGTTGCCCCCCGGCTCAAAGCCTGTACGTTGGAGTTCAACCCGGTGGACGAAAGGGTAGCCTCCCTCCGCCTTCGGGTGGGGGGACGGGTCCTGACTGTTGTTTGTGCTTATGCACCAAACAGCAGTTCAGAGTACCCACCCTTTTTGGGTACACTCGAGGGAGTACTGGAAAGTGCTCCCCCGGGTGATTCCCTTGTCCTACTGGGAGACTTCAACGCTCACGTTGGCAACGACAGTGAAAGCTGGAGAGGCGTGATTGGGAAGAATGGCCGCCCGGATCTGAACCCGAGTGGTGTTTTGTTATTGGACTTTTGTGCTGGTCACAGTTTGTCCATAACAAACACCATGTTCAAAGATAAGGGTGTCCATATGTGCACTTGGCACCAGGACACCCTAGGCCGCAGTTCCATGATCGACTTTATAGTTGTTACATCGGATTTGCGGCCTCATGTTTTGGACACTCGGGTGAAGAGAGGGGCGGAGCTTTCTACCGATCACCACCTGGTGGTGAGTTGGCTGCGATGATGGGGGAGGATGCTGGACAGACCTGGCAGGCCCAAACGCATTGTGAGGGTCTGCTGGGAACGTCTGGCAGAGTCTCCTGTCAGACAAAGTTTCAATTCCCACCTCCGGAAGAACTTTGAACATGTCACGAGGGAGGTGCTGGACATTGAGTCCGAGTGGACCATGTTCCGCACCTCTATTGTCGAGGCGGCAGATCGGAGCTGTGGCCGCAAGGTAGTTGGTGCCTGTCGGGGCGGCAATCCTAAAACCCCTTGGTGGACACCAGCGGTGAGGGATGCCGTCAAGCTGAAGAAGGAGTCCTATCGGGTCCTTTTGGCTCATAGGACTCCGGAGGCAGTGGACAGGTACCGACAGGCCAAGCGGTGTGCAGCTTCAGCGGTCGCGGAGGCAAAAACTCGGACATGGGAAGAGTTCGGGGAAGCCATGGAAAACGACTTCCGGACGGCTTCGAAGCGATTCTGGACCACCGTCCGCCGCCTCAGGAAGGGGAAACAGTGCACTATCAACACCGTGTATGGTGCGGATGGTGTTCTGCTGACCTCGACTGCGGATGTTGTGGATCGGTGGAAGGAATACTTCGAAGACCTCCTCAATCCCACCAACACGTCTTCCTATGAGGAAGCAGTGCCTGGGGGATCTGTGGTGGACTCTCCTATTTCTGGGGCTGAGGTCGCTGAGGTAGTTAAAAAGCTCCTCGGTGGCAAGGCCCCAGGGGTGGACGAGATCCGCCCGGAGTTCCTTAAGGCTCTGGATGCTGTGGGGCTGTCTTGGTTGACAGGACTTTGCAGCATCGCGTGGACATCGGGGCGGTACCTCTGGATTGGCAGACCGGGGTGGTGGTTCCTCTCTTTAAGAAGGGGGACCGGAGGGTGTGTTCCAACTATCGTGGGATCACACTCCTGGGCCTTCCCGGTAAGGTTTATTCAGGTGTACTGGAGAGGAGGCTACGTCGGATAATCGAACCTCGGATTCAGGAGGAACAGTGTGGTTTTCGTCCTGGTCGTGGAACTGTGGACCAGCTCTATACTCTCGGCAGGGTTCTTGAGGGTGCATGGGAGTTTGCCCAACCAGTCTACATGATTTTGTGGACTTGGAGAAGGCATTCGAACGTGTCCCTCGGGAAGTCCTGTGGGGAGTGCTCAGAGAGTATGGGGTACCGGACTGTCTTATTGTGGCGGTCCACTCCCTGTATGATCAGTGCCAGAGCTTGGTCCGCATTGCCGGCAGTAAGTCGAACACATTTTCAGTGAGGGTTGGACTCCGCCAAGGCTGTCCTTTGTCACCGATTCTGTTCATAACTTTTATGGACAGAATTTCTAGGCGCAGTCAAGGCGTTGAGGGGTTCCGGTTTGGTAACCGCAGGATTAGGTCTCTGCTTTTTGCAGATGATGTGGTCCTGATGGCTTCATCTGACCGGGATCTTCAGCTCTCGCTGGATCGGTTCTTAGCCGAGTGTGAAGCGACCGGAATGAGAATCAGCACCTCCAAGTCGGAGTCCATGGTTCTCGCCCGGAAAAGGGTGGAGTGCCATCTCCGGGTTGGGGAGGAGACCCTGCCCCAAGTGGAGGAGTTCAAGTACCTAGGAGTCTTGTTCACGAGTGAGGGAAGAGTGGATCGTGAGATCGACAGGCGGATCGGTGCGGCGTCTTCAGTAATGCGGACGTTGTACCGATCCGTTGTGGTGAAGAAGGAGCTGAGCCGGAAGGCAAAGCTCTCAATTTACCGGTCGATCTACGTTCCCATCCTCACCTATGGTCATGAGCTTTGGGTCATGACCGAAAGGATAAGATCACGGGTACAAGCGGCCGAAATGAGTTTCCTCCGCCGGGTGGCGGGTCTCTCCCTTAGAGATAGGGTGAGAAGCTCTGCCATCCGGGAGGACCTCAAAGTAAAGCCGCTGCTCCTCCACATCGAGAGGAGCCAGATGAGGTGGTTCGGGCATCTGGTCAGGATGCCACCCGAACGCCTCCCTAGGGAGGTGTTTAGGGCACGTCCAACCGGTAGGAGGCCACGGGGAAGACCCAGGACACGTTGGGAAGACTATGTCTCCCGGCTGGCCTGGGAACGCCTCGGGATCCCCTGGGAAGAGCTAGACGATGTGGCTGGGGAGAGGGAAGTCTGGGTTTCCCTGCTTAGGCTGTTGCCCCCGCGACCCGACCTCGGATAAGCGGAAGAAGATGGAGATGGAGATGGAGACCATAGTAACTCATTAGATGACCATAGTAACTAATTACATGACCATAGTAACTAATTAGATGACCGTAGTAACTAATTACATGACCATAGTAATTATTAGATGACCATAGTAACTAATTAGATGACCATAGTAATTATTAGATGACCATAGTAACTAATTAGATGACCATAGTAATTATTAGATGACCATAGTAACTAATTAGATGACCATAGTAATTATTAAATAACAATAGTAACACAATAAATGACCATAGTAACTAATTAGATGACCACAGTTACTAATTAGATTATCATAGTAACTAATTATATTATCATGGTAACAGATTAGATTTTCATAGTAACTAATTACATGACGTAACTAATTAGATGACCATAGTAACTCATTATATGACCATAGTAACTAATTACATGACCACAGTAACTAATTAGATTATCATAGTAACTAATTATATAATCATAGTAACAGATTAGATTTTCATAGTAACTAATTACATGATGTAACTAATTAGATGACCATAGTAACTCATTATATGACCATGGTAACTAATTACATGACCACAGTAACTAATTAGATTACCATAGTAACTGATTAGATTACTTTAGTAACTCATTACATGACCATAGTAACTCATTACATAACCATAATAACTAATTAGATTAAAATAGTAACTCATTAAATGACCATAGTAATTACTAGATGACCAGAGTAACTCATTAGAGCTGATGCACAGTGTGTCTGATAAGCAATACAGCACAGTCCTATTATATGTATATGTAGTATATGTTCTATTATATGTATATGTAATATATGTCCTATTATATGTATATGTAGTATATGTCCTATTATATGTATATGTAATATATGTCCTATTATATGTATATGTAATATATGTCCTATTATATGTATATGTAGTATATGTCCTATTATATGTATATGTAATATATGTCCTATTATATGTATATGTAATATATGTCCTATTATATGTATATGTAATATATGTCCTATTATATGTATATGTAGTATATGTTCTATTATATGTATATGTAGTATATGTCCTATTATATGTATATGTAGTATATGTCCTATTATATGTATATGTAGTATATGTTCTATAATATGTATATGTAGTATATGTTCTATAATATGTATATGTAGTATATGTTCTATAATATGTATATGTAGTATATGTTCTATAATATGTATATGTAGTATATGTTCTATTATATGTATATGTAGTATATGTTCTATTATATGTATATGTAGTATATGTTCTATAATATGTATATGTAGTATATGTTCTATTATATGTATATGTAATATATGTCCTATTATATGTATATGTAGTATATGTCCTATTATATGTATATGTAATATATGTCCTATTATATGTATATGTAGTATATGTCCTATTATATGTATATGTAATATATGTCCTATTATATGTATATGTAATATATGTCCTATTATATGTATATGTAATATATGTCCTATTATATGTATATGTAGTATATGTGCTATTATATGTATATGTAGTATATGTCCTATTATATGTATATGTAGTATATGTCCTATTATATGTATATGTAGTATATGTTCTATTATATGTATATGTAGTATATGTTCTATAATATGTATATGTAGTATATGTTCTATAATATGTATATGTAGTATATGTTCTATAATATGTATATGTAGTATATGTTCTATTATATGTATATGTAGTATATGTTCTATAATATGTATATGTAGTATATGTTCTATAATATGTATATGTAGTATATGTTCTATAATATGTATATGTAGTATATGTTCTATTATATGTATATGTAGTATATGTTCTATAATATGTATATGTAGTATATGTTCTATAATATGTATATGTAGTATATGTTCTATTATATGTATATGTAGTATATGTTCTATAATATGTATATGTAGTATATGTTCTATAATATGTATATGTAGTATATGTTCTATAATATGTATATGTAGTATATGTTCTATTATATGTATATGTAGTATATGTTCTATAATATGTATATGTAGTATATGTTCTATTATATGTATATGTAGTATATGTTCTATAATATGTATATGTAGTATATGTTCTATAATATGTATATGTAGTATATGTTCTATAATATGTATATGTAGTATATGTTCTATTATATGTATATGTAGTATATGTTCTATAATATGTATATGTAGTATATGTTCTATTATATGTATATGTAATATATGTTCTATAATATGTATATGTAGTATATGTTCTATAATATGTATATGTAGTATATGTTCTATAATATGTATATGTAGTATATGTTCTATTATATGTATATGTAGTATATGTTCTATAATATGTATATGTAGTATATGTTCTATAATATGTATATGTAGTATATGTTCTATAATATGTATATGTAGTATATGTTCTATTATATGTATATGTAGTATATGTTCTATAATATGTATATGTAGTATATGTTCTATTATATGTATATGTAGTATATGTTCTATAATATGTATATGTAGTATATGTCCTATAATATGTATATGTAGTATATGTTCTATAATATGTATATGTAGTATATGTTCTATTATATGTATATGTAGTATATGTTCTATAATATGTATATGTAGTATATGTTCTATTATATGTATATGTAGTATATGTTCTATAATATGTATATATATCCTGTCTACAGTGCTGAGCCTACAATGACTTTGCTCATCTGCACACAGTAGAGACAACTCAGTGTCACCTCCATCAGACACTGACCTCTAGACCAGGGTGTAGAGAAGCAAGCAGGTCCGTGTCCAAGCAGTCCAGGGTCCAGAGGGAAGTGGAGGCACACAGCTGGATCACGGGACACAGGGGGTACACAGAGCACATGAGACACGAGCACAGGGAAGGCACAGAGAGAGCAAGAACGCAGGAGGGAAGTCAGAGTCAGGATGCTTACCATGAAGAGTGAACTACATTCCGGCACTGGATCTTCAGGTCCAATGGTCTTTATGCGGTCTGTCTTCATCACATCCAGGTGTGCTGATTAGTAATTGCCTGCACCTTTGCAGGCGCATGTCCCGGTGCACTTCTCGCAGAGCTTGCAGCAGAAGACACGGGAGGTGGTGCATGCAGAAGAAGACATTTTGTTATAAGTCTTTGAGTTTTATATATATATATATATAAAACTCAAAGACTTATAACAAAGTAGCATCTTAGATTTTATATATATATATATATATATATATATATATATATATATATATATATATATATATATATATATATATATATATATATATATATATATATATATATAACACAAATATCTATAACAAAGCAACATCTTAGATATATATACAAAAATACTTCTAACAAAGTATCATTATATATATATATATATATATATATATGTATATATATATATATATATATATATACATATATACATACAAATATATACTGTGTATACAATACAAATACCTAGAACATAACCATTTCCTTTATTGGTGATATTGATTAGAATTGGAAATAAACACAAGCATTGTTCTCTATATGTAAGTGTACTTGTATGTACTTATTCATATCATACATATGTAAGTGTACTTGTATGTACTTATTCATATCATACATATGTAAGTGTACTTGTATGCACTTATTCATATCATACTTAAGTGTACTTGTATGTACTTATTCATATCATACTTATGTAAGTGTACTTGTATGCACTTATTCATATCAAATATATGTAAGTGTACTTGTATGTACTTATTCATATCATACTTAAGTTTACTTGTATGTACTTATTCATATCATACATATGTAAGTGTACTTGTATGCACTTATTCATATCATACTTAAGTGTACTTGTATGTACTTATTCATATCATACTTATGTAAGTGTACTTGTATTCACTTATACATATCAAATATATGTAAGTGTACTTGTATGCACTTATACATATCAAATATATGTAAGTGTACTTGTATGCACTTATACATATCAAATATATGTAAGTGTACTTGTATGCACTTATACATATCAAATATATGTAAGTGTACTTGTATGCACTTATACATATCAAATATATGTAAGTGTACTTGTATGCACTTATTCGTTTGATAGAATCATTTCAATATGATTGAAGGTCAATAGCAGCCTGTCTTGCTTTCAAGGGTCAAAGTTCAACCAAACCCAAACAGGCAGCGGTCACGCTTCCCTGACCTTTGACCTCTTTGAGGATCATCTTTCTCAGCGTCTCGCTCGTCTCTCCTTTTATGAGGGACCACACTTGAATATGTTCAAACACTTACGCATGCATGTATGTATGTATGTATGTACAACACACACACACACACACACACACACACACACACACACACACACACACACACACACACACACACACACACACACACACACACACACTACAGTATTGTAGTACTGCAGTACTACTGCAGTACTACAATACTACAGGTGTGGTATTGCAGTACTACACTACCATAAGTCCTACTGCAGTACTGCAGTATTACAGGTGTGGTATTGAAGTAGTACTGCAGTATTACAGGTGTGGTATTGCAGTAGTACTGCAGTATTACAGGTGTGGTATTGAAGTAGTACTGCAGTATTACAGGTGTGGTATTGCAGTAGTACTGCAGTATTACAGGTGGGGTATTGCAGTAGTACTGCAGTATTACAGGTGTGGTATTGCAGTGGTACTCCAGTATTACAGGTGTGGTATTGCAGTAGTACTGCAGTATTACAGGTGTGGTATTGCAGTAGTACTGCAGTATTACAGGTGTGGTATTGCAGTAGTACTGCAGTATTACAGGTGTGGTATTGCAGTAGTACTGCAGTATTACAGGTGTGGTATTGCAGTAGTACTCCAGTATTACAGGTGTGGTATTGAAGTAGTACTGCAGTATTACAGGTGTGGTATTGCAGTAGTACTGCAGTATTACAGGTGTGGTATTGAAGTAGTACTGCAGTATTACAGGTGTGGTATTGCAGTAGTACTGCAGTATTACAGGTGTGGTATTGAAGTAGTACTGCAGTATTACAGGTGTGGTATTGCAGTAGTACTGCAGTATTACAGGTGTGGTATTGCAGTAGTACTGCAGTATTACAGGTGTGGTATTGCAGTGGTACTCCAGTATTACAGGTGTGGTATTGCAGTGGTACTGCAGTATTACAGGTGTGGTATTGAAGTAGTACTGCAGTATTACAGGTGTGGTATTGCAGTAGTACTGCAGTATTACAGGTGTGGTATTGCAGTAGTACTGCAGTATTACAGGTGTGGTATTGAAGTAGTACTGCAGTATTACAGGTGTGGTATTGCAGTAGTACTGCAGTATTACAGGTGTTGTATTGAAGTAGTACTGCAGTATTACAGGTGTGGTATTGCAGTAGTACTGCAGTATTACAGGTGTGGTATTGAAGTAGTACTGCAGTATTACAGGTGTGGTATTGAAGTAGTACTGCAGTATTACAGGTGTGGTATTGAAGTAGTACTGCAGTATTACAGGTGTGGTATTGAAGTAGTACTGCAGTATTACAGGTGTGGTATTGCAGTAGTACTGCAGTATTACAGGTGTGGTATTGCAGTAGTACTGCAGTATTACAGGTGTTGTATTGCAGTAGTACTCCAGTATTACAGGTGTGGTATTGAAGTAGTACTGCAGTATTACAGGTGTGGTATTGAAGTAGTACTGCAGTATTACAGGTGTGGTATTGAAGTAGTACTGCAGTATTACAGGTGTGGTATTGCAGTAGTACTGCAGTATTACAGGTGTGGTATTGAAGTAGTACTGCAGTATTACAGGTGTGGTATTGCAGTAGTACTGCAGTATTACAGGTGTGGTATTGCAGTAGTACTGCAGTATTACAGGTGTGGTATTGCAGTGGTACTCCAGTATTACAGGTGTGGTATTGCAGTGGTACTGCAGTATTACAGGTGTGGTATTGAAGTAGTACTGCAGTATTACAGGTGTGGTATTGCAGTAGTACTGCAGTATTACAGGTGTGGTATTGCAGTAGTACTGCAGTATTACAGGTGTGGTATTGAAGTAGTACTGCAGTATTACAGGTGTGGTATTGCAGTAGTACTGCAGTATTACAGGTGTTGTATTGAAGTAGTACTGCAGTATTACAGGTGTGGTATTGAAGTAGTACTGCAGTATTACAGGTGTGGTATTGCAGTAGTACTGCAGTATTACAGGTGTGGTATTGCAGTAGTACTGCAGTATTACAGGTGTTGTATTGCAGTAGTACTCCAGTATTACAGGTGTGGTATTGAAGTAGTACTGCAGTATTACAGGTGTGGTATTGAAGTAGTACTGCAGTATTACAGGTGTGGTATTGAAGTAGTACTGCAGTATTACAGGTGTGGTATTGCAGTAGTACTGCAGTATTACAGGTGTGGTATTGAAGTAGTACTGCAGTATTACAGGTGTGGTATTGCAGTAGTACTGCAGTATTACAGGTGTGGTATTGCAGTAGTACTGCAGTATTACAGGTGTGGTATTGCAGTGGTACTCCAGTATTACAGGTGTGGTATTGCAGTGGTACTGCAGTATTACAGGTGTGGTATTGAAGTAGTACTGCAGTATTACAGGTGTGGTATTGCAGTAGTACTGCAGTATTACAGGTGTGGTATTGCAGTAGTACTGCAGTATTACAGGTGTGGTATTGAAGTAGTACTGCAGTATTACAGGTGTGGTATTGCAGTAGTACTGCAGTATTACAGGTGTTGTATTGAAGTAGTACTGCAGTATTACAGGTGTGGTATTGCAGTAGTACTGCAGTATTACAGGTGTGGTATTGAAGTAGTACTGCAGTATTACAGGTGTGGTATTGAAGTAGTACTGCAGTATTACAGGTGTGGTATTGAAGTAGTACTGCAGTATTACAGGTGTGGTATTGCAGTAGTACTGCAGTATTACAGGTGTGGTATTGAAGTAGTACTGCAGTATTACAGGTGTGGTATTGCAGTAGTACTGCAGTATTACAGGTGTGGTATTGCAGTAGTACTGCAGTATTACAGGTGGGGTATTGCAGTAGTACTGCAGTATTACAGGTGGGGTATTGCAGTAGTACTGCAGTATTACAGGTGTGGTATTGCAGTGGTACTCCAGTATTACAGGTGTGGTATTGCAGTAGTACTGCAGTATTACAGGTGGGGTATTGCAGTAGTACTGCAGTATTACAGGTGTGGTATTGCAGTGGTACTCCAGTATTACAGGTGTGGTATTGCAGTAGTACTGCAGTATTACAGGTGTGGTATTGAAGTAGTACTGCAGTATTACAGGTGTGGTATTGCAGTAGTACTGCAGTATTACAGGTGTTGGTATTGAAGTAGTACTGCAGTATTACAGGTGTGGTATTGCAGTAGTACTGCAGTATTACAGGTGTGGTATTGAAGTAGTACTGCAGTATTACAGGTGTGGTATTGAAGTAGTACTGCAGTATTACAGGTGTGGTATTGCAGTAGTACTGCAGTATTACAGGTGTGGTATTGCGAGTAGTACTGCAGTATTACAGGTGTGGTATTGCAGTAGTACTGCAGTATTACAGGTGTGGTATTGCAGTAGTACTGCAGTATTACAGGTGTGGTATTGAAGTAGTACTGCAGTATTACAGGTGTGGTATTGAAGTAGTACTGCAGTATTACAGGTGTGGTATTGCAGTAGTACTGCAGTATTACAGGTGTGGTATTGAAGTAGTACTGCAGTATTACAGGTGTGGTATTGCAGTAGTACTGCAGTATTACAGGTGTGGTATTGCAGTAGTACTGCAGTATTACAGGTGTTGTATAGAAGTAGTTCTGCAGTATTACAGGTGTGGTATTGCAGTAGTACTGCAGTATTACAGGTGTGGTATTGCAGTAGTACTGCAGTATTACAGGTGTGGTATTGAAGTAGTACTGCAGTATTACAGGTGATTTGGTATTGAAGTAGTACTGCAGTATTACAGGTGTGGTATTGCAGTAGTACTGCAGTATTACAGGTGTGGTATTGAAGTAGTACTGCAGTATTACAGGTGTGGTATTGTAGTAGTACTGCAGTATTACAGGTGTGGTATTGCAGTAGTACTGCGGTATTACAGGTGTGGTATTGCAGTAGTACTGCAGTATTACAGGTGTGGTATTGCAGTAGTACTGCAGTATTACAGGTGTGGTATTGCAGTAGTACTGCGGTATTACAGGTGTGGTATTGCAGTAGTACTGCAGTATTACAGGTGTGGTATTGCAGTAGTACTGCAGTATTACAGGTGTGTATTGAAGTAGTACTGCAGTATTACAGGTGTGGTATTGCAGTAGGTACTGCAGTAATTACAGGTGTGGTATTGCAGTAGTACTGCAGTATTACAGGTGTGGTATTGCAGTAGTACTGCAGTATTACAGGTGTGGTATTGAAGTAGTACTGCAGTATTACAGGTGTGGTATTGCAGTAGTACTGCAGTATTACAGGTGTGGTATTGAAGTAGTACTGCAGTATTACAGGTGTGGGTATTGCAGTAGTACTGCAGTATTACAGGTGTGGTATTGAAGTAGTACTGCAGTATTACAGGTGTGGTATTGCAGTAGTACTGCAGTATTACAGGTGTGGTATTGCAGTAGTACTGCAGTATTACAGGTGTGGTATTGAAGTAGTACTGCAGTATTACAGGTGTGGTATTGCAGTAGTACTGCAGTATTACAGGTGTGGTATTGAAGTAGTACTGCAGTATTACAGGTGTGGTATTGAAGTAGTACTGCAGTATTACAGGTGTGGTATTGCAGTAGTACTGCAGTATTACAGGTGTGGTATTGCAGTAGTACTGCAGGTATTACAGGTGTGGTATTGAAGTAGTACTGCAGTATTACAGGTGTGGTATTGAAGTAGTACTGCAGTATTACAGGTGTGGTATTGCAGTAGTACTGCAGTATTACAGGTGTGGTATTGCAGTAGTACTGCAGTATTACAGGTGTTGTATTGAAGTAGTACTGCAGTATTACAGGTGTGGTATTGCAGTAGTACTGCAGTATTACAGGTGTGGTATTGCAGTAGTACTGCAGTATTACAGGTGTGGTATTGAAGTAGTACTGCAGTATTACAGGTGTGGTATTGCAGTAGTACTGCAGTATTACAGGTGTGGTATTGAAGTAGTACTGCAGTATTACAGGTGTGGTATTGCAGTAGTACTGCAGTATTACAGGTGTGGTATTGCAGTAGTACTGCAGTATTACAGGTGTGGTATTGCAGTAGTACTGCAGTATTACAGGTGTGGTATTGAAGTAGTACTGCAGTATTACAGGTGTGGTATTGCAGTAGTACTGCAGTATTACAGGTGTGGTATTGCAGTAGTACTGCAGTATTACAGGTGTGGTATTGCAGTAGTACTGCAGTATTACAGGTGTGGTATTGAAGTAGTACTGCAGTATTACAGGTGTGGTATTGAAGTAGTACTGCAGTATTACAGGTGTGGTATTGCAGTAGTACTGCAGTATTACAGGTGTGGTATTGCAGTAGTACTGCAGTATTACAGGTGTGGTATTGAAGTAGTACTGCAGTATTACAGGTGTGGTATTGCAGTAGTACTGCAGTATTACAGGTGTGGTATTGCAGTAGTACTGCAGTATTACAGGTGTGGTATTGCAGTAGTACTGCAGTATTACAGGTGTGGTATTGCAGTAGTACTGCAGTATTACAGGTGTGGTATTGAAGTAGTACTGCAGTATTACAGGTGTGGTATTGCAGTAGTACTGCAGTATTACAGGTGTGGTATTGCAGTAGTACTGCAGTATTACAGGTGTGGTATTGCAGTAGTACTGCAGTATTACAGGTGTGGTATTGCAGTAGTACTGCAGTATTACAGGTGTGGTATTGAAGTAGTACTGCAGTATTACAGGTGTGGTATTGCAGTAGTACTGCAGTATTACAGGTGTGGTATTGCAGTAGTACTGCAGTATTACAGGTGTGTATTGCAGTAGTACTGCAGTATTACAGGTGTGGTATTGCAGTAGTACTGCAGTATTACAGGTGTGGTATTGAAGTAGTACTGCAGTATTACAGGTGTGGTATTGAAGTAGTACTGCAGTATTAAAGGTGTGGTATTGCAGTAGTACTGCAGTATTACAGGTGTGGTATTGCAGTAGTACTGCAGTATTACAGGTGTGGTATTGAAGTAGTACTGCAGTATTACAGGTGTGGTATTGCAGTAGTACTGCAGTATTACAGGTGTGGTATTGCAGTAGTACTGCAGTATTACAGGTGTGGTATTGAAGTAGTACTGCAGTATTACAGGTGTGGTATTGCAGTAGTACTGCAGTATTACAGGTGTGGTATTGCCAGTAGTACTGCAGTATTACAGGTGTGGTATTGAAGTAGTACTGCAGTATTACAGGTGTGGTATTGAAGTAGTACTGCAGTATTACAGGTGTGGTATTGCAGTAGTACTGCAGTATTACAGGTGTGGTATTGCAGTAGTACTGCAGTATTACAGGTGTGGTATTGAAGTAGTACTGCAGTATTACAGGTGTGGTATTGCAGTAGTACTGCAGTATTACAGGTGTGGTATTGCAGTGTAGGTACGGTGCAGGTATTACAGGTGGTATTGCAGTAGTACTGCAGTATTACAGGTGTGGTATTGCAGTAGTACTGCAGTATTACAGGTGTGGTATTGCAGTAGTACTGCAGTATTACAGGTGTGGTATTGCAGTAGTACTGCAGTATTACAGGTGTGGTATTGCAGTAGTACTGCAGTATTACAGGTGTGGTATTGAAGTAGTACTGCAGTATTACAGGTGTGGTATTGCAGTAGTACTGCAGTATTACAGGTGTGGTATTGAAGTAGTACTGCAGTATTACAGGTGTGGTATTGAAGTAGTACTGCAGTATTACAGGTGTGGTATTGCAGTAGTACTGCAGTATTACAGGTGTGGTATTGCAGTAGTACTGCAGTATTACAGGTGTGGTATTGAAGTAGTACTGCAGTATTACAGGTGTGGTATTGCAGTAGTACTGCAGTATTACAGGTGTGGTATTGAAGTAGTACTGCAGTATTACAGGTGTGGTATTGCAGTAGTACTGCAGTATTACAGGTGTGGTATTGCAGTAGTACTGCAGTATTACAGGTGTGGTATTGCAGTAGTACTGCAGTATTACAGGTGTGGTATTGCAGTAGTACTGCAGTATTACAGGTGTGGTATTGAAGTAGTACTGCAGTATTACAGGTGTGGTATTGCAGTAGTACTGCAGTATTACAGGTGTGGTATTGCAGTAGTACTGCAGTATTACAGGTGTGGTATTGCAGTAGTACTGCAGTATTACAGGTGTGGTATTGCAGTAGTACTGCAGTATTACAGGTGTGGTATTGAAGTAGTACTGCAGTATTACAGGTGTGGTATTGCAGTAGTACTGCAGTATTACAGGTGTGGTATTGCAGTAGTACTGCAGTATTACAGGTGTGGTATTGCAGTAGTACTGCAGTATTACAGGTGTGGTATTGCAGTAGTACTGCAGTATTACAGGTGTGGTATTGAAGTAGTACTGCAGTATTACAGGTGTGGTATTGCAGTAGTACTGCAGTATTACAGGTGTGGTATTGCAGTAGTACTGCAGTATTACAGGTGTGGTATTGCAGTAGTACTGCAGTATTACAGGTGTGGTATTGCAGTAGTACTGCAGTATTACAGGTGTGGTATTGCAGTAGTACTGCAGTATTACAGGTGTGGTATTGCAGTAGTACTGCAGTATTACAGGTGTGGTATTGCAGTAGTACTGCAGTATTACAGGTGTGGTATTGCAGTAGTACTGCAGTATTACAGGTGTGGTATTGAAGTAGTACTGCGTATTACAGGTGTGGTATTGCAGTAGTACTGCAGTATTACAGGTGTGAGTATTGACAGTAGTACTGCAGTATTACAGGTGTGGTATTGCAGTAGTACTGCAGTATTACAGGTGTGGTATTGCAGTAGTAACTGCAGTATTACAGGTGTGGTATTGCAGTAGTACTGCAGTATTACAGGTGTGGTATTGCAGTAGTACTGCAGTATTACAGGTGTGGTATTGAAGTAGTACTGCAGTATTACAGGTGTGGTATTGCAGTAGTACTGCAGTATTACAGGTGTGGTATTGCAGTAGTACTGCAGTATTACAGGTGTGGTATTGCAGTAGTACTGCAGTATTACAGGTGTGGTATTGCAGTAGTACTGCAGTATTACAGGTGTGGTATTGCAGTAGTACTGCAGTATTACAGGTGTGGTATTGAAGTAGTACTGCAGTATTACAGGTGTGGTATTGCAGTAGTACTGCAGTATTACAGGTGTGGTATTGCAGTAGTACTGCAGTATTACAGGTGTGGTATTGCAGTAGTACTGCAGTATTACAGGTGTGGTATTGCAGTAGTACTGCAGTATTACAGGTGTGGTATTGCAGTAGTACTGCAGTATTACAGGTGTGGTATTGCAGTAGTACTGCAGTATTACAGGTGTGGTATTGCAGTAGTACTGCAGTATTACAGGTGTGGTATTGCAGTAGTACTGCAGTATTACAGGTGTGGTATTGCAGTAGTACTGCAGTATTACAGGTGTGGTATTGCAGTAGTACTGCAGTAATTACAGGTGTGGTATTGCAGTAGTACTGCAGTATTACAGGTGTGGTATTGCAGTAGTACTGCAGTATTACAGGTGTGGTATTGAGTAGTACTGCAGTATTACAGGTGTGGTATTGCAGTAGTACTGCAGTATTACAGGTGTGGTATTGCAGTAGTACTGCAGTATTACAGGTGTGGGTATTGAAGTAGTACTGCAGTATTACAGGTGTGGTATTGCAGTAGTACTGCAGTATTACAGGTGTGGTATTGCAGTAGTACTGCAGTATTACAGGTGTGGTATTGAAGTAGTACTGCAGTATTACAGGTGTGGTATTGCAGTAGTACTGCAGTATTACAGGTGTGGTATTTGCAGTAGTACTGCAGTATTACAGGTGTGGTATTGCAGTAGTACTGCAGTATTACAGGTGTGGTATTGAAGGTAGTTACTGCAGTATTACAGGTTGTGGTATTGCAGTAGTACTGCAGTATTACAGGTGTGGTATTGAAGTAGTACTGCAGTATTACAGGTGTGGTATTGCAAGTAGTACTGCAGTATTACAGGTGTGGTATTGCAGTAGTACTGCTGTATTACAGGTGTTGGTATTGAAGTAGTACTGCAGTATTACAGGTGTGGTATTGCAGTAGTACTGCAGTATTA
>NC_084639.1:28898855-28948192 GCF_033978795.1 Nerophis ophidion | reverse complement strand
GCCTCTAAACTTTGCTTTGTCCCACCTCTAAACTTTGCTTTGTCCCGCCTCTAAACTTTGCTTTGTCCCGCCTCTAGCCTTTGCTTTGTCCCGCCTCTAAACTTTGTTTGTCCCGCCTCTAAACTTTGCTTTGTCCCGCCTCTAGACTTTGCTTTGTCCCGCCTCTAAACTTTGCTTTGTCCCGCCTCTAAACTTTGCTTTGTCCCACCTCTAAACTTTGCTTTGTCCCGCCTCTAAACTTTGCTTTGTCCCGCCTCTAGCCTTTGCTTTGTCCCGCCTCTAAACTTTGCTTTGTCCCGCCTCTAAACTTTGCTTTGTCCCGCCTCTAGCCTTTGCTTTGTCCCGCCTCTAAACTTTGTTTGTCCCACCTCTAAACTTTGTTTGTCCCGCCTCTAAACTTTGTTTGTCCCACCTCTAAACTGTGGTGTGTCCCGCCTTTAAACTGTGGTGTGTCCCATGCAGCAAGCCTCTGCCACTCTTTGTCTGTCCCGCCTCTAAACTGTGGTGTGTCCCACCTTTAAACTGTGGTGTGTCCCGCCTTTAAACTGTGGTGTGTCCCGCCTCTAAACTTTGCTTTGTCCCACCTCTAAACTTTGCTTTGTCCCGCCTCTAAACTTTGCTTTGTCCCGCCTCTAGCCTTTGCTTTGTCCCGCCTCTAAACTTTGCTTTGTCCCGCCTCTAAACTTTGCTTTGTCCCGCCTCTAGCCTTTGCTTTGTCCCGCCTCTAAACTTTGTTTGTCCCACCTCTAAACTTTGTTTGTCCCGCCTCTAAACTTTGTTTGTCCCACCTCTAAACTGTGGTGTGTCCCGCCTTTAAACTGTGGTGTGTCCCGCCTTTAAACTGTGGTGTGTCCCGCCTTTAAACTGTGGTGTGTCCCATGCAGCAAGCCTCTGCCACTCTTTGTCTGTCCCGCCTCTAAACTGTGGTGTGTCCCGCCTTTAAACTGTGGTGTGTCCCGCCTTTAAACTGTGGTGTGTCCCATGCAGCAAGCCTCTGCCACTCTTTGTCTGTCCCGCCTTTAAACTGTGGTGTGTCCCGCCTTTAAACTGTGGTGTGTCCCGCCTTGAAACTGTGGTGTGTCCCACCTTTAAACTGTGGTGTGTCCCATGCAGCAAGCCTCTGCCACTCTTTGTCTGTCCCGCCTCTAAACTGTGGTGTGTCCCGCCTTTAAACTGTGGTGTGTCCCGCCTTTAAACTGTGGTGTGTCCCGCCTTTAAACTGTGGTGTGTCCCGCCTTGAAACTGTGGTGTGTCCCGCCTTTAAACTGTGGTGTGTCCCGTGCAGCAAGCCTCTGCCACTCTTTGTCTGTCCCGCCTCTAAACTGTGGTGTGTCCCGCCTTTAAACTGTGGTGTGTCCCGCCTTTAAACTGTGGTGTGTCCCGCCTTTAAACTGTGGTGTGTCCCACCTTTAAACTGTGGTGTGTCCCATGCAGCAAGCCTCTGCCACTCTTTGTCTGTCCCGCCTTTAAACTGTGGTGTGTCCCGCCTTTAAACTGTGGTGTGTCCCGCCTCTAAACTGTGGTGTGTCCCGCCTTTAAACTGTGGTGTGTCCCGCCTTTAAACTGTGGTGTGTCCCATGCAGCAAGCCTCTGCCACTCTTTGTCTGTCCCGCCTTTAAACTGTGGTGTGTCCCGCCTTTAAACTGTGGTGTGTCCCGCCTCTAAACTGTGGTGTGTCCCGCCTTTAAACTGTGGTGTGTCCCGCCTTTAAACTGTGGTGTGTCCCGCCTTTAAACTGTGGTGTGTCCCATGCAGCAAGCCTCTGCCACTCTTTGTCTGTCCCGCCTTTAAACTGTGGTGTGTCCCGCCTTTAAACTGTGGTGTGTCCCGCCTCTAAACTGTGGTGTGTCCCGCCTTTAAACTGTGGTGTGTCCCGCCTTTAAACTGTGGTGTGTCCCGCCTTTAAACTGTGGTGTGTCCCATGCAGCAAGCCTCTGCCACTCTTTGTCTGTCCCGCCTTGAAACTGTGGTGTGTCCCGCCTTTAAACTGTGGTGTGTCCCGCCTTGAAACTGTGGTGTGTCCCGCCTTTAAACTGTGGTGTGTCCCGCCTTTAAACTGTGGTGTGTCCCGCCTTTAAACTGTGGTGTGTCCCGCCTTTAAACTGTGGTGTGTCCCGCCTTTAAACTGTGGTGTGTCCCGCCTTTAAACTGTGGTGTGTCCCGCCTTTAAACTGTGGTGTGTCCCGCCTTTAAACTGTGGTGTGTCCCATGCAGCAAGCCTCTGCCACTCTTTGTCTGTCCCGCCTTGAAACTGTGGTGTGTCCCGCCTTTAAACTGTGGTGTGTCCCGCCTTGAAACTGTGGTGTGTCCCGCCTTTAAACTGTGGTGTGTCCCGCCTTGAAACTGTGGTGTGTCCCGCCTTTAAACTGTGGTGTGTCCCGCCTTTAAACTGTGGTGTGTCCCGCCTTTAAACTGTGGTGTGTCCCGTGCAGCAAGCCTCTGCCACTCTTTGTCTGTCCCGCCTCTAAACTGTGGTGTGTCCCGCCTTTAAACTGTGGTGTGTCCCGCCTCTAAACTGTGGTGTGTCCCGCCTTTAAACTGTGGTGTGTCCCGCCTTTAAACTGTGGTGTGTCCCGCCTCTAAACTGTGGTGTGTCCCGTGCAGCAAGCCTCTGCCACTCTTTGTCTGTCCCGCCTCTAAACTGTGGTGTGTCCCGCCTCTAAACTGTGGTGTGTCCCACCTTTAAACTGTGGTGTGTCCCGCCTCTAAACTGTGGTGTGTCCCGCCTCTAAACTGTGGTGTGTCCCGCCTCTAAACTGTGGTGTGTCCTGCCTTTAAACTGTGGTGTGTCCCGCCTTTAAACTGTGGTGTGTCCCGCCTCTAAACTGTGGTGTGTCCCGCCTTTAAACTGTGGTGTGTCCCGCCTTTAAACTGTGGTGTGTCCCGCCTTTAAACTGTGGTGTGTCCCATGCAGCAAGCCTCTGCCACTCTTTGTCTGTCCCGCCTTTAAACTGTGGTGTGTCCCGCCTTTAAACTGTGGTGTGTCCCGCCTCTAAACTGTGGTGTGTCCCGCCTTTAAACTGTGGTGTGTCCCGCCTTTAAACTGTGGTGTGTCCCGCCTTTAAACTGTGGTGTGTCCCATGCAGCAAGCCTCTGCCACTCTTTGTCTGTCCCGCCTTGAAACTGTGGTGTGTCCCGCCTTTAAACTGTGGTGTGTCCCGCCTTGAAACTGTGGTGTGTCCCGCCTTTAAACTGTGGTGTGTCCCGCCTTTAAACTGTGGTGTGTCCCGCCTTTAAACTGTGGTGTGTCCCATGCAGCAAGCCTCTGCCACTCTTTGTCTGTCCCGCCTTGAAACTGTGGTGTGTCCCGCCTTTAAACTGTGGTGTGTCCCGCCTTGAAACTGTGGTGTGTCCCGCCTTTAAACTGTGGTGTGTCCCGCCTTTAAACTGTGGTGTGTCCCGTGCAGCAAGCCTCTGCCACTCTTTGTCTGTCCCGCCTCTAAACTGTGGTGTGTCCCGCCTTTAAACTGTGGTGTGTCCCGCCTTTAAACTGTGGTGTGTCCCGCCTCTAAACTGTGGTGTGTCCCGTGCAGCAAGCCTCTGCCACTCTTTGTCTGTCCCGCCTTTAAACTGTGGTGTGTCCCGCCTCTAAACTGTGGTGTGTCCCACCTTTAAACTGTGGTGTGTCCCGCCTCTAAACTGTGGTGTGTCCCGCCTCTAAACTGTGGTGTGTCCCGCCTCTAAACTGTGGTGTGTCCTGCCT
Organism: Nerophis ophidion; assembly: GCF_033978795.1. Classification (NCBI taxonomy): domain Eukaryota; kingdom Metazoa; phylum Chordata; class Actinopteri; order Syngnathiformes; family Syngnathidae; genus Nerophis; species Nerophis ophidion. The sequence continues at coordinate 28,944,489 of NC_084639.1, read as the reverse complement.
TTAAACTGTGGTGTGTCCCATGCAGCAAGCCTCTGCCACTCTTTGTCTGTCCCGCCTTTAAACTGTGGTGTGTCCCGCCTCTAAACTGTGGTGTGTCCCGCCTTTAAACTGTGGTGTGTCCCGCCTTTAAACTGTGGTGTGTCCCGCCTCTAAACTGTGGTGTGTCCCGCCTTTAAACTGTGGTGTGTCCCGCCTTTAAACTGTGGTGTGTCCCGCCTTTAAACTGTGGTGTGTCCCGCCTTTAAACTGTGGTGTGTCCCGCCTCTAAACTGTGGTGTGTCCCGCCTTTAAACTGTGGTGTGTCCCGCCTCTAAACTGTGGTGTGTCCCGCCTTTAAACTGTGGTGTGTCCCGCCTTTAAACTGTGGTGTGTCCCGCCTTTAAACTGTGGTGTGTCCCATGCAGCAAGCCTCTGCCACTCTTTGTCTGTCCCGCCTTGAAACTGTGGTGTGTCCCGCCTTTAAACTGTGGTGTGTCCCGCCTTGAAACTGTGGTGTGTCCCGCCTTTAAACTGTGGTGTGTCCCGCCTTTAAACTGTGGTGTGTCCCGCCTTTAAACTGTGGTGTGTCCCGCCTTTAAACTGTGGTGTGTCCCGCCTTTAAACTGTGGTGTGTCCCGCCTTTAAACTGTGGTGTGTCCCGCCTTTAAACTGTGGTGTGTCCCGCCTTTAAACTGTGGTGTGTCCCATGCAGCAAGCCTCTGCCACTCTTTGTCTGTCCCGCCTTGAAACTGTGGTGTGTCCCGCCTTTAAACTGTGGTGTGTCCCGCCTTGAAACTGTGGTGTGTCCCGCCTTTAAACTGTGGTGTGTCCCGCCTTGAAACTGTGGTGTGTCCCGCCTTTAAACTGTGGTGTGTCCCGCCTTTAAACTGTGGTGTGTCCCGCCTTTAAACTGTGGTGTGTCCCGTGCAGCAAGCCTCTGCCACTCTTTGTCTGTCCCGCCTCTAAACTGTGGTGTGTCCCGCCTTTAAACTGTGGTGTGTCCCGCCTTTAAACTGTGGTGTGTCCCGCCTCTAAACTGTGGTGTGTCCCGTGCAGCAAGCCTCTGCCACTCTTTGTCTGTCCCGCCTCTAAACTGTGGTGTGTCCCGCCTCTAAACTGTGGTGTGTCCCACCTTTAAACTGTGGTGTGTCCCGCCTCTAAACTGTGGTGTGTCCCGCCTCTAAACTGTGGTGTGTCCCGCCTCTAAACTGTGGTGTGTCCTGCCTTTAAACTGTGGTGTGTCCCGCCTTTAAACTGTGGTGTGTCCCGCCTCTAAACTGTGGTGTGTCCCGCCTTTAAACTGTGGTGTGTCCCGCCTTTAAACTGTGGTGTGTCCCGCCTTTAAACTGTGGTGTGTCCCATGCAGCAAGCCTCTGCCACTCTTTGTCTGTCCCGCCTTTAAACTGTGGTGTGTCCCGCCTTTAAACTGTGGTGTGTCCCGCCTCTAAACTGTGGTGTGTCCCGCCTTTAAACTGTGGTGTGTCCCGCCTTTAAACTGTGGTGTGTCCCGCCTTTAAACTGTGGTGTGTCCCATGCAGCAAGCCTCTGCCACTCTTTGTCCGTCCCGCCTTGAAACTGTGGTGTGTCCCGCCTTTAAACTGTGGTGTGTCCCGCCTTGAAACTGTGGTGTGTCCCGCCTTTAAACTGTGGTGTGTCCCGCCTTTAAACTGTGGTGTGTCCCGCCTTTAAACTGTGGTGTGTCCCATGCAGCAAGCCTCTGCCACTCTTTGTCTGTCCCGCCTTGAAACTGTGGTGTGTCCCGCCTTTAAACTGTGGTGTGTCCCGCCTTGAAACTGTGGTGTGTCCCGCCTTTAAACTGTGGTGTGTCCCGCCTTTAAACTGTGGTGTGTCCCGCCTTTAAACTGTGGTGTGTCCCGTGCAGCAAGCCTCTGCCACTCTTTGTCTGTCCCGCCTCTAAACTGTGGTGTGTCCCGCCTTTAAACTGTGGTGTGTCCCGCCTTTAAACTGTGGTGTGTCCCGCCTCTAAACTGTGGTGTGTCCCGTGCAGCAAGCCTCTGCCACTCTTTGTCTGTCCCGCCTTTAAACTGTGGTGTGTCCCGCCTCTAAACTGTGGTGTGTCCCACCTTTAAACTGTGGTGTGTCCCGCCTCTAAACTGTGGTGTGTCCCGCCTCTAAACTGTGGTGTGTCCCGCCTCTAAACTGTGGTGTGTCCTGCCTTTAAACTGTGGTGTGTCCCATGCAGCAAGCCTCTGCCACTCTTTGTCTGTCCCGCCTTTAAACTGTGGTGTGTCCCGCCTCTAAACTGTGGTGTGTCCCGCCTTTAAACTGTGGTGTGTCCCGCCTTTAAACTGTGGTGTGTCCCGCCTCTAAACTGTGGTGTGTCCCGCCTTTAAACTGTGGTGTGTCCCGCCTTTAAACTGTGGTGTGTCCCGCCTTTAAACTGTGGTGTGTCCCGCCTTTAAACTGTGGTGTGTCCCGCCTCTAAACTGTGGTGTGTCCCGCCTTTAAACTGTGGTGTGTCCCGCCTCTAAACTGTGGTGTGTCCTGCCTTTAAACTGTGGTGTGTCCCATGCAGCAAGCCTCTGCCACTCTTTGTCTGTCCCGCCTTTAAACTGTGGTGTGTCCCGCCTTTAAACTGTGGTGTGTCCCGCCTCTAAACTGTGGTGTGTCCCGCCTTTAAACTGTGGTGTGTCCCGCCTCTAAACTGTGGTGTGTCCCGCCTTGAAACTGTGGTGTGTCCCGCCTTTGAACTGTGGTGTGTCCCGCCTTTGAACTGTGGTGTGTCCCGCCTTTAAACTGTGGTGTGTCCCGCCTTTAAACTGTGGTGTGTCCCGCCTTTAAACTGTGGTGTGTCCCGCCTTTAAACTGTGGTGTGTCCCGCCTTTAAACTGTGGTGTGTCCCGCCTTTAAACTGTGGTGTGTCCCGCCTTTAAACTGTGGTGTGTCCCGCCTTTAAACTGTGGTGTGTCCCGCCTTTAAACTGTGGTGTGTCCCGCCTTTAAACTGTGGTGTGTCCCGCCTTTAAACTGTGGTGTGTCCCGCCTTTAAACTGTGGTGTGTCCCGCCTTGAAACTGTGGTGTGTCCCGCCTTGAAACTGTGGTGTGTCCCGCCTTTAAACTGTGGTGTGTCCCGCCTTTAAACTGTGGTGTGTCCCGCCTTTAAACTGTGGTGTGTCCCGCCTTTAAACTGTGGTGTGTCCCGCCTTTAAACTGTGGTGTGTCCCGCCTTGAAACTGTGGTGTGTCCCGCCTTGAAACTGTGGTGTGTCCCGCCTTTAAACTGTGGTGTGTCCCGCCTTTAAACTGTGGTGTGTCCCGCCTTGAAACTGTGGTGTGTCCCGCCTTGAAACTGTGGTGTGTCCCGCCTTTAAACTGTGGTGTGTCCCGCCTTTAAACTGTGGTGTGTCCCGCCTTTAAACTGTGGTGTGTCCCGCCTTTAAACTGTGGTGTGTCCCGCCTTGAAACTGTGGTGTGTCCCGCCTTGAAACTGTGGTGTGTCCCGCCTTTAAACTGTGGTGTGTCCCGCCTTTAAACTGTGGTGTGTCCCGCCTTTAAACTGTGGTGTGTCCCGCCTTTAAACTGTGGTGTGTCCCGCCTTTAAACTGTGGTGTGTCCCGCCTTTAAACTGTGGTGTGTCCCGCCTTTAAACTGTGGTGTGTCCCGCCTTTAAACTGTGGTGTGTCCCGCCTTTAAACTGTGGTGTGTCCCGCCTTTAAACTGTGGTGTGTCCCGCCTTTAAACTGTGGTGTGTCCCGCCTTGAAACTGTGGTGTGTCCCGCCTTTAAACTGTGGTGTGTCCCGCCTTTAAACTGTGGTGTGTCCCGCCTTTAAACTGTGGTGTGTCCCGCCTTTAAACTGTGGTGTGTCCCGCCTTGAAACTGTGGTGTGTCCCGCCTTGAAACTGTGGTGTGTCCCGCCTTTAAACTGTGGTGTGTCCCGCCTTTAAACTGTGGTGTGTCCCGCCTTTAAACTGTGGTGTGTCCCGCCTTTAAACTGTGGTGTGTCCCGCCTTGAAACTGTGGTGTGTCCCGTGCAGCAAGCCTCTGCCACTCTTCAACCGCTGCACGCCGCTGGACTTGGCGTGCTACACCAAGTTCGCACAGGCCGTGGTCACCTTCGTCAGCGACGACTCCTTCCTGCACCGAGTCATCGCCGGCGTGGTGGCCAGTAAAGAAGTCATCGTGGGACTTTGTCTTCTGGCGTTGGGTGAGTTAGGACAGGGCGCTCTTATTGTGAAAATGCCCGAGCTTGAGCCGCCATTTTCTTGGTCTCAGTGCTGTCCATGATCCTCATGGTGATCATTCGCTACATCTCGGCCGTCCTGGTCTGGATCCTCACATCCTTGGCGGTCCTGGCTTCTCTCGGTGAGCTCACTTCTGCCTTGTTTTCAAAACAAGAGCGTGACATGTCATCCCGTCTCAGGCGGTACCGGCGTGCTGTGGTGGTTCTACGTGGACCACCGTCTCCACGGCAACGACACCCACACAAAGGTGACGGAGGAAGAGGAGGAGGAGTCGTCGAGGCCAGACGCGAACCAGACGCTGCTGGTCTACGCCATCGCCGCCAGCGTCTTCACCGTAGGTCCCAGTAAACAAGCGGTGCTTTTATTCTGAAAGTCCTGACAAATGTTGAGGTTGCAGGTCATCTTGCTGCTGCTGATGCTCTTCATGAGGAAGCGAGTGGCGTTGGCCATCGCTCTGTTCCACGTGGCGGGCAAAGTCTTCATCCACCTGCCGCTCCTCACCCTCCAGCCCTTCATCACCTTCCTGCTGCTGCTCCTCTTCTGGCTCTACTGGGTCCTGGTCCTGCTCTTCCTGGGGACCAGCGGTGCGTCCCTTGCGGCATGACCAATTATGCAAACTAGATGACACACCATGGGCCAATTCAACTGAAATGCTAATATTAGCATGCCAACGGTCAGAATGGACAAGTTCTATGATGAGACATGCAAAATCAACTCAAAACGCTATCATGCTAACAGTTGGCCTATGTCACGTCCCAAGTAACATGACGAAGGTGTACAGTGGCAACATTGGATGAGAAAGTTAGCATGCTATCATAGCAACAGCTAGCACATATCACCTCCATAATCTTAGCATGCTATCATAGCAACAGCTAGCACATATCACCTCCATAATCTTAGCATGCTATCATAGCAACAGCTAGCACATATCACCTCCATAATCTTAGCATGCTATCATTGCAACAGCTAGCACATATCACCTCCATAATCTTAGCATGCTATCATAGCAACAGCTAGCACATATCACCTCCATAATCTTAGCATGCTATCATAGCAACAGCTAGCACATATCACCTCCATAATCTTAGCATGCTATCATAGCAACAGCTAGCACATATCACCTCCATAATCTTAGCATGCTATCATAGCAACAGCTAGCACATATCACCTCCATAATCTTAGCATGCTATCATAGCAACAGCTAGCACATATCACCTCCATAATCTTAGCATGCTATCATAGCAACAGCTAGCACATATCACCTCCATAATCTTAGCATGCTATCATTGCAACAGCTAGCACATATCACCTCCATAATCTTAGCATGCTATCATAGCAACAGCTAGCACATATCACCTCCATAATCTTAGCATGCTATCATAGCAACAGCTAGCACATATCACCTCCATAATCCTAGCGTGCTATCATAGCAACAGCTAGCACTTAAAGCAGAAAAAAAAGAATCTATTCATCCATCCATCTTCTCCTGCTTATCCGAGGTGAGGTCTCCCTCGGGAGGCGTTCGGGTGGCATCCTGACCAGATGCCCGAACCAACTCATCTGGCTCCTCTCCATGTGGAGGAGCAGCGGCTTTACTTTGAGTTCCTCCCGGATGGCAGAGCTTCTCACCCTATCTCTAAGGGAGAGCCCCGCCACACGGCGGAGGAAACTCATTTGGGCCGCTTGTACCCGTGATCTTATCCTTTCGGTCATGACCCAAAGCTCATGACCATAGGTGAGGATGGGAACGTAGATCGACCGGTAAATTGAGAGCTTTGCCTTCCGGCTCAGCTCCTTCTTCACCACAACGGATCGGTACAACGTCCGCATTACTGAAGACGCCGCACCGATCCTCCTGTTGATCTCACCATCCACTCTTCCCTCACTCGTGAACAAGACTCCTAGGTACTTGAACTCCTCCACTTGGGGCAGGGTCTCCTCCCCAACCCGAAGGTGGCACTCCACCCTTTTCTGGGCGAGAACCATGGACTCGGACTTGGAGGTGCTGATTCTCATAGACTATCCTCAATAAACCTTACCGGGAAGGCTGAGGAGTGTGATCCCACGATAGTTGGAACACACCCTCCGGTCCCCCTTCTTAAAGAGAGGAACCACCACCCCGGTCTGCCAATCCAGAGGTACCGCCCCCGATGTCCACGCGATGCTGCAGAGTCTTGTCAACCAAGACAGCCTCACAGCATCCAGAGCTTTAGGAACTCCGGGCGGGTCTCATCCACCCCCGGGTTCTTGCCACCGAGGAGCTTTTTAACTACCTCAGCAACCTCAGCCCCAGAAATAGGAGAGTCCACCACAGACTCCCCAGGCACTGCTTCCTTATAGGAAGACGTGTTGGTGGGATTGAGGAGGTCTTCGAAGTATTCCTTCCACTGATCCACAACACCCGCAGTTGAGGTCAACAGAACACCGTCCGCACCATACACGGTGTTGATAGTGCACTGCTTCCCCTTCCTGAGGCGGCGGATGGTGGTCCAGAATCGCTTCAAAGACGTCTGGAAGTCGTTTTCCATAGTTTCCCTGAACTCCTCCCATGTCCGAGTTTTTGCTTCCGCGACCACTGAAGCTGCACACCGCTTGGCCTGTCGGTACCTGTCTGCTGCCTCCGGAGTCCTATGAGCCAAAAGAACCCGATAGGACTCTTTCCACCAGGGGGTTCTAGGATTACCGCCACGACAAGCACCAACTACCTTGCGGCCACAGCTCCAATTAACTGCCTCGACAATGGAGGCACAGAACATGGTCCACTTGGACTCAATGTCCAGCACCTCCCTCATGACATGTTCAAGTTTTTCCAAAGGTGGGATTTGAAACTCTCTCTGACGTTCCCAGCAGACCCTCACAATGCGTTTGGGTCTGCCAGGTCTGTCCAGTATCCTCCCCCACCATCGCAGCCAACTCACCAGCAGGTGGTGATCGGTAGAAAGCCCCGCCCATGCTAACAGTTAACATATTTCCTGTACCAAGTTCTATGACTCTGTGCTGTACAGTGGCAAAACTGGCTCAAATAGTTAGCAAGCTACTATGCTAACAACATATATCCCCTATTTATTTATGACTCTGAGCTGTAAAATTGGTTGATAGCACGCTAATGTTAACGTTAGCATGATAGAATGCTAACAGCCTATCAATTCAAAGTTAGCATGCTAACAGTTAACATATGTCACGTACTAACTTATATGATGGCTGCACGGCGGTAGAATTGGCTAAAAAGTTAGCATGCTATTATAAGCAATATAATGCTAACAGTAGCAAGTTATATGACTTTGTGGTATGCGGTTGCTAAATTAGCAGAGAGTCTTAACATGCTAATTCCTTCCACATGCTATTATAAAATAACGATTTTTCAGTTCCGCCATTGCGATCTGATTGGCTGGGAGAGTTGTGTCCATGGCAACGTGACAGTAGGAGCTGCTGCTGATGTGGTGTTTGACGTGCAGGAGAGCCGGTCCACAACGAGGAGACGGGCCTGACGGAGTTCCGTCTGACGGGGCCTCTGGAATACCTGACCTGGTACCACGCTGTGGGTCTGGTGTGGATCACAGAGTTCATCCTGGCGTGCCAGCAGATGACGGTGGCGGGGGCGGTGGTCACCTACTACTTCACCAGGTGTGTGCAGGTGCAGCTACGAGCGCACCCAGGTGTGCTGACGGCCAGGTGTGCTGTCTGCAGGGACAAGAAGCGACTTCCTGCGTGGCCCATTGTGCACGCGGCTCTGAGGCTGCTCAGGTACCACGTGGGCACGGTGGCCAAGGGCTCCTTCATCATCACCCTGGTGAAGGTCCCTCGACTGATGCTCATCTACGTCAGCAGGCAGCTGAAGGGCAAGGTAGCGTGATGGAACGGGGCGAGGGTGGCAGGCAGCTAGGGGGCGAGGTAGCGTGATGGAACGGGGCGAGGGTGGCAGGCAGCTAGGGGGCGAGGTAGCGTGATGGAACGGGGCGAGGGTGGCAGTCAGCTAGGGGGCGAGGTAGCGTGATGGAACGGGGCGAGGGTGGCAGTCAGCTAGGGGGCGAGGTAGCGTGATGGAACGGGGCGAGGGTGGCAGTCAGCTAGGGGGCGAGGTAGCGTGATGGAACGGGGCGAGGGTGGCAGGCAGCTAGGGGGCGAGGTAGCGTGATGGAACGGGGCGAGGGTGGCAGTCAGCTAGGGGGCGAGGTAGCGTGATGGAATGGGGCGAGGGTGGCAGGCAGCTAGGGGGCGAGGTAGCGTGATGGAACGGGGCGAGGGTGGCAGTCAGCTAGGGGGCGAGGTAGCGTGATGGAACGGGGCGAGGGTGGCAGTCAGCTAGGGGGCGAGGTAGCGTGATGGAACGGGGCGAGGGTGGCAGGCAGCTAGGGGGCGAGGTAGCGTGATGGAACGGGGCGAGGGTGGCAGGCAGCTAGGGGGCGAGGTAGCGTGATGGAACGGGGCGAGGGTGGCAGGCAGCTAGGGGGAGAGGTAGCGTGATGGAACGGGGCGAGGGTGGCAGGCAGCTAGGGGGCGAGGTAGCGTGATGGAACGGGGCGAGGGTGGCAGGCAGCTAGGGGGCGAGGTAGCGTGATGGAACGGGGCGAGGGTGGCAGGCAGCTAGGGGGCGAGGTAGCGTGATGGAACGGGGCGAGGGTGGCAGGCAGCTAGGGGGCGAGGTAGCGTGATGGAACGGGGCGAGGGTGGCAGTCAGCTAGGGGGCGAGGTAGCGTGATGGAACGGGGCGAGGGTGGCAGTCAGCTAGGGGGCGAGGTAGCGTGATGGAACGGGGCGAGGGTGGCAGGCAGATAGGGGGCGAGGTAGCGTGATGGAACGGGGCGAGGGTGGCAGGCAGCTAGGGGGCGAGGTAGCGTGATGGAACGGGGCGAGGGTGGCAGGCAGCTAGGGGGCGAGGTAGCGTGATGGAACGGGGCGAGGGTGGCAGGCAGCTAGGGGGCGAGGTAGCGTGATGGAACGGGGCGAGGGTGGCAGGCAGCTAGGGGGCGAGGTAGCGTGATGGAACGGGGCGAGGGTGGCAGTCAGCTAGGGGGCGAGGTAGCGTGATGGAACGGGGGGAGGGTGGCAGGCAGATAGGGGGCGAGGTAGCGTGATGGAACGGGGCGAGGGTGGCAGGCAGCAAGGGGGCGAGGTAGCGTGATGGAACGGGGCGAGGGTGGCAGGCAGCTAGGGGGCGAGGTAGCGTGATGGAACGGGGCGAGGGTGGCAGGCAGCTAGGGGGCGAGGTAGCGTGATGGAACGGGGCGAGGGTGGCAGGCAGCTAGGGGGCGAGGTAGCGTGATGGAACGGGGCGAGGGTGGCAGGCAGCTAGGGGGCGAGGTAGCGTGATGGAACGGGGCGAGGGTGGCAGGCAGCTAGGGGGCGAGGTAGCGTGATGGAACGGGGCGAGGGTGGCAGGCAGCTAGGGGGCGAGGTAGCGTGATGGAACGGGGCGAGGGTGGCAGGCAGCTAGGGGGCGAGGTAGCGTGATGGAACGGGGCGAGGGTGGCAGGCAGCTAGGGGGCGAGGTAGCGTGATGGAACGGGGCGAGGGTGGCAGGCAGCTAGGGGGCGAGGTAGCGTGATGGAACGGGGCGAGGGTGGCAGGCAGCTAGGGGGCGAGGTAGCGTGATGGAACGGGGCGAGGGTGGCAGTCAGCTAGGGGGCGAGGTAGCGTGATGGAACGGGGCGAGGGTGGCAGTCAGCTAGGGGGCGAGGTAGCGTGATGGAACGGGGCGAGGGTGGCAGGCAGCTAGGGGGCGAGGTAGCGTGATGGAACGGGGCGAGGGTGGCAGTCAGCTAGGGGGCGAGGTAGCGTGATGGAACGGAGCGAGGGTGGCAGTCAGCTAGGGGGCGAGGTAGCGTGATGGAACGGGGCGAGAGTGGCAGTCAGCTAGGGGGCGAGGTAGCGTGATGGAACGGGGCGAGAGTGGCAGTCAGCTAGGGGGCGAGGTAGCGTGATGGAACGGGGCGAGGGTGGCAGGCAGCTAGGGGGCGAGGTAGCGTGATGGAACGGGTCGAGGGTGGCAGGCAGCTAGGGGGCGAGGTAGCGTGATGGAACGGGTCGAGGGTGGCAGGCAGCTAGGGGGCGAGGTAGCGTGATGGAACGGGGCGAGGGTGGCAGGCAGCTAGGGGGCGAGGTAGCGTGATGGAACGGGTCGAGGGTGGCAGGCAGCTAGGGGCCGAGGTAGCGTGATGGAACGGGGCAAAGGTGGCAGGCAGCTGAAGGGCAAGGTAGCGTGATGGAACGGGGCGAGAGTGGCAGGCAGCTAGGGGGCGAGGTAGCGTGATGGAACGGCGCGAGAGTGGCAGGCAGCTAGGGGGCAAGGTAGCGTGATGGAACGGGGCGAGGGTGGCAGTCAGCTAGGGGGCAAGGTAGCGTGATGGAACGGGGCGAGAGTGGCAGGCAGCTAGGGGGCAAGGTAGCATGATGGAACGGGGCGAGGGTGGCAGTCAGCTAGGGGGCGAGGTAGCGTGATGGAACGGGGCGAGGGTGGCAGTCAGCTAGGGGGCGAGGTAGCGTGATGGAACGGGGCGAGGGTGGCAGTCAGCTAGGGGGCGAGGTAGCGTGATGGAACGGGGCGAGAGTGGCAGTCAGCTAGGGGGCGAGGTAGCGTGATGGAACGGGGCGAGGGTGGCAGGCAGCTAGGGGGAGAGGTAGCGTGATGGAACGGGGCGAGGGTGGCAGGCAGCTAGGGGGCGAGGTAGCGTGATGGAACGGGGCGAGAGTGGCAGGCAGCTAGGGGGCGAGGTAGCGTGATGGAACGGGGCGAGAGTGGCAGGCAGCTAGGGGGCGAGGTAGCGTGATGGAACGGGGCGAGGGTGGCAGTCAGCTAGGGGGCGAGGTAGCGTGATGGAACGGGGCGAGAGTGGCAGGCAGCTAGGGGGCGAGGTAGCGTGATGGAACGGGGCGAGGGTGGCAGTCAGCTAGGGGGCGAGGTAGCGTGATGGAACGGGGCGAGAGTGGCAGTCAGCTAGGGGGCGAGGTAGCGTGATGGAACGGGGCGAGAGTGGCAGTCAGCTAGGGGTCGAGGTAGCGTGATGGAACGGGGCGAGGGTGGCAGGCAGCTAGGGGGCGAGGTAGCGTGATGGAACGGGGCGAGGGTGGCAGGCAGCTAGGGGGCGAGGTAGCGTGATGGAACGGGGCGAGGATGGCAGTCAGCTAGGGGGCGAGGTAGCGTGATGGAACGGGGCGAGGGTGGCAGGCAGCTAGGGGGCGAGGTAGCGTGATGGAACGGGGCGAGGGTGGCAGGCAGCTAGGGGGCGACGTAGCGTGATGGAACGGGGCGAGGGTGGCAGGCAGCTAGGGGGCGAGGTAGCGTGATGGAACGGGGCGAGGGTGGCAGGCAGCTAGGGGGCGAGGTAGCGTGATGGAACGGGGCGAGGATGGCAGTCAGCTAGGGGGCGAGGTAGCGTGATGGAACGGGGCGAGGGTGGCAGGCAGCTAGGGGGCGAGGTAGCGTGATGGAACGGGGCGAGGGTGGCAGGCAGCTAGGGGGCGACGTAGCGTGATGGAACGGGGCGAGGGTGGCAGGCAGCTAGGGGGCGAGGTAGCGTGATGGAACGGGGCGAGGGTGGCAGGCAGCTAGGGGGCGAGGTAGCGTGATGGAACGGGGCGAGGGTGGCAGGCAGCTAGGGGGCGAGGTAGCGTGATGGAACGGGGCGAGGGTGGCAGGCAGCTAGGGGGAGAGGTAGCGTGATGGAACGGGGCGAGGGTGGCAGTCAGCTAGGGGGCGAGGTAGCGTGATGGAACGGGGCGAGGGTGGCAGGCAGCTAGGGGGCGAGGTAGCGTGATGGAACGGGGCGAGGGTGGCAGGCAGCTAGGGGGCGAGGTAGCGTGATGGAACGGGGCGAGGGTGGCAGTCAGCTGAAGGGCGAGGTAGCGTGATGGAACGGGGCGAGGGTGGCAGGCAGCTAGGGGGCGAGGTAGCGTGATGGAACGGGGCGAGTGTGGCAGGCAGCTAGGGGGCGAGGTAGCGTGATGGAATGGGGCGAGGGTGGCAGGCAGCTAGGGGGCGAGGTAGCGTGATGGAACGGGGCGAGGGTGGCAGGCAGCTAGGGGGCGAGGTAGCGTGATGGAACGGGGCGAGGGTGGCAGTCAGCTAGGGGGCGAGGTAGCGTGATGGACGGGGCGAGGGTGGCAGCAGCTAGGGGGCGAGGTAGCGTGATGGAACGGGGCGAGGGTGCAGGCAGCTAGGGGGCGAGGTAGCGTGATGGAACGGGGCGAGGGTGGCAGGCAGCTAGGGGGCGAGGGTAGCGTGATGGAACGGGGCGAGGGTGGCAGGCAGCTAGGGGGGCGAGGTAGCGTGATGGAACGGGGGCGAGGGTGGCAGGCAGCTAGGGGGCGAGGGTAGCGTGATGGAGAACGGGGCGAGGGTGGCAGGCAGCTAGGGGGCGAGGTAGCGTGACGGAACGGGGCGAGGGTGGCAGTCAGCTAGGGGGCGAGGTAGCGTGACGGAACGGGGCGAGGGTGGCAGTCAGCTAGGGGGCGAGGTAGCGTGATGGAACGGGGCGAGGGTGGCAGGCAGCTAGGGGGCGAGGTAGCGTGATGGAACGGGGCGAGGGTGGCAGTCAGCTAGGGGGCGAGGTAGCGTGATGGAACGGGGCGAGGGTGGCAGGCAGCTAGGGGGCGAGGTAGCGTGATGGAACGGGGCGAGGGTGGCAGTCAGCTAGAGGGCGAGGTAGCGTGATGGAACGGGGCGAGGGTGGCAGTCAGCTAGAGGGCGAGGTAGCGTGATGGAACGGGGCGAGGGTGGCAGGCAGCTAGAGGGCGAGGTAGCGTGATGGAACGGGGCGAGGGTGGCAGTCAGCTAGAGGGCGAGGTAGCGTGATGGAACGGGGCGAGGGTGGCAGTCAGCTGACCTGGGTGTGTTTCAGGAGAACGCCTGCGCTCGCTGTGTGTTGAAGTCCTGCATCTGCTGCTTGTGGTGTTTAGAGAAGTGCCTCAACTATCTCAACCAGGTGACTTTCACTTTGACTTTCACTTTGACTTTCACTCACCTGCTGATCACTGGCTTCCTGTCCGCGGGGCAGAACGCATACGCCGCCACCGCCATCAACAGCACCAGCTTCTGCACGTCAGCGCGAGACGCTTTTGTGCTCCTGGTGGAGAACGCCCTGCGAGTCGCCACCGTCAACGCCATCGGAGACCTGGTGCTCTTCCTGGGGAAGGTGAGTGCGTCCGCCATGGAGCTCCCGGACACCGACCACCATTGTCCTCTGGCAGATTCTCGTCGTTACGACGACGGCGTTCGCCGGCGTGCTGCTGCTCAACGCCCGGCGAGATTACGCCGAGTGGCTGCTGCCGCTGGTCATCGTCTGCCTCTTCGCCTTCCTGGCGGCGCACTGCTTCCTGTCTGTCTTCGAGATGGTGGTGGACGTGCTCTTCCTGTGCTTCGCCATCGACACCAAGTACAACGACGGCACGCCGGGCAAGGAGTTCTTCATGGACAAGGCTCTGATGGTGAGGCCCCGCCCGCCGCATGCCGCCCGTTGACCGCGATGACGCCTGTCTCTCTTCCGCAGGAGTTCGTGGAGAGCAGCCGGCGCCTGGAGCGCGTGGCCGGCCGTGGGCGCAGCAGAGGGAAGGCCACGCCCTCGGAGGGCGCCGAGATGAAGCCCATGGTGAGTGACGGCGGTGGAGGCGTGGTCAACGGCGAGTGGGAGGACCTTCAGGAGTTCCAGGTGTACTACCTGCTGGTGGGGGTGTTGGTGGACTGGGCGCTGATGGAGCACGGCGACTTGGCGCTCTGCCTCAGCGAGGACGTGGTCCTCTTCCTCTGCGTCTACCTGCCCACCTCCACCCTCTTCCTGTTTGTCAGCCTGCTGCACACGCCAAGCTCCGCCCCTCCCACGCAGCCCGCTGACAACGCCCACGGAAGCACGACCGCCTACTAACCACAAAGCATGCTGTTTGCTAATGGCGGGATGCTAACAGACTTCCTTGTGGATGTGAAGCGGACACGCTAACAGCTACATGCTAACTTCTCATCGTCATCATCATCATCATCATCATCATCACTTCCTGTTTGCTTTACACGTCACCGGTGTGCTTTAACCAGTGGTCGTGCACCACTGTGACCACACGGTATGACACCTCGCTCTAGTTGCACACCAACTGGCTTTCTAGGCTGTAGCAAAGATGTGTAGCAAAGATGTGTAGCAAAGATGTGTAGCAAAGATGTGTAGCAAAGATGTGTAGCAAAGATGTGTAGCAAAGATGTGTAGCAAAGATGTGTAGCAAAGATGTGTAGCAAAGATGTGTAGCAAAGATGTGTAGCAAAGATGTGTAGCAAAGATGTGTAGCAAAGATGTGTAGCAAAGATGTGTAGCAAAGATGTGTAGCAAAGATGTGTAGCAAAGATGTGTAGCAAAGATGTGTAGCAAAGATGGCGTCCTGTAGCAAAGATGTGTAGCAAAGATGTGTAGCAAAGATGTGTAGCAAAGATGGCGTCCTGTAGCAAAGATGGTGTCCTGTAGCAAAGATGTGTAGCAAAGATGGTGTCCTGTAGCAAAGATGTGTAGCAAAGATGTGTAGCAAAGATGGTGTCCTGTAGCAAAGATGGCGTCCTGTAGCAAAGATGGTGTCCTGTAGCAAAGATGGCGTCCTGTAGCAAAGATGGCGTCCTGTAGCAAAGATGGTGTCCTGTAGCAAAGATGGCGTCCTGTAGCAAAGATGTGTAGCAAAGATGGCGCCCTGTAGCAAAGATGGCGTCCTGTAGCAAAGATGGCGCCCTGTAGCAAAGATGGCGTCCTGTAGCAAAGATGGCGCCCTGTAGCAAAGATGGCGCCCTACAGTCCCGTGGAGGCGTCTGAGCCATGGGAGAAGATGTTTGCTCCAAAGCCACTGGCGTGACCACAGGACGCCATCTTTGCTACCAAGGCAGTGGGCCAACCAACCTGTGGGGTTGTGGCAGTTCACATGATGCACCTGTGAGGGGTGACTAACGCTGCTCTCCTGTTGCAGGCCGGCGGGAGCGGGAGCAGCTCAGCCTGACACACTGGGGGAGGTGTCAGACGGAACATTCCAGAAGTCAGGTGGAACACTTGTGGAGAGTATTTAGCTAAGAATAACCACACCTTCACTGGGGGAGAGAACGTTCCAGAAGTGAGGAGTAACACTGGAGAGTATTTAGCTAAGAATAACCACACCTTCACTGGGGGAGAGAACGTTCCAGAAGTGAGGAGTAACACTGGAGAGTATTTAGCTAAGAATAACCACACCTTCACTGGGGGAGAGAACGTTCCAGAAGTGAGGAGTAACACTGGAGAGTATTTAGCTAAGAATAACCACACCTTCACTGGGGGAGAGAACGTTCCAGAAGTGAGGAGTAACACTGGAGAGTATTTAGCTCAGAATAACCACACCTTCACTGGGGGAGAGAACGTTCTAGAAGTGAGGAGAATAACCACAGCTAACAAGCACTTTACATGGAAGCAGTTTGGCAGAGAAGAGTTTTCTTCTCCACCTTTTGGGACGAGGACGCTCTGTGACCTCTGATGACCTCATCTCTTCTCTCATTGGTCAATCCTCCAACATGGCCGACCGTCACTCGGTTGCCCCCTGAGGTCACATGACCGCCGAGATCCTACGGCGGTCTCCGGGTGTGGGCGGAGCTTCCTGCAATAAAACAAGAGTCTTCCTGGCGTGAGGCGTTGAGGTCTCAAGACAGGAAGGCGGAACTTGAAGGCGGGTTCCACACACTCCACACTACCCATGATGCTCAGCCCACCGCCTGACTTTCTCCCATGTGATCAGATACCAGCTGCTGATTGGCTCCCACACAAGGAAAAGGGTTGGCTCAGTCAGGGGAGTCCCAAGAATCAGCGAAGGGGGCGGGGTCAGACCCTTCCAAGAATCAGCCAATGGCAGCGCAGGGGGCGGGGTCACAACCAATCAAGTGGAGCGAGTTAGTTGCATGACCTGGCTTCTTCTTCTTCACTTTGTAAGTCACGTGACTCGGTGCCGTCATGTGACCTGAGCGCACGCTTTCACTTTCTAACTTTGGACTCTTCTTCTCTTCCTGCAGTTCCTTTTATATTTATCCTTTCTTATGTATATTTGTTTTTCTAAGAAAATAGTCCAATAAAAATGATATCAACAATTGTCTCTTACAATGTCTGCCACACATTCACTTCTGTTTTGATCACTTAATCAATCCCTTGGTCACATGACTCCAAGGACTCACAAACCACCACAACCTCTGATCTCAAACCACATTTAGCGGAAGTGCACAACAGGAACCTCTTGTTGGACTCAACACGCCCCAAATGTTGACACAGCCATCCAACCATCCATTTTCTACCGCTTGTCCCTCTCGGGGTCGAGGGGGTAGCTGGAGCCTATCCCAGCTGCACAAGTTGCCACCTCATCGCAGACACACAGCATTCACACGCGAGGGACCATTTAGTGTTGCCAATCAACCTATCCCCAGGTGGGAGGGGCCTATCCCCAGGTGCATGTCTTTGGAGGTGGGAGGGGCCTATCCCCAGGTGCATGTCTTTGGAGGTGGGAGGAGCCTATCCCCAGGTGCATGTCTTTGGAGGTGGGAGGGGCCTATCCCCAGGTGCATGTCTTTGGAGGTGAGAGGGGCCTATCCCCAGGTGCATGTCTTTGGAGGTGGGAGGGGCCTATCCCCAGGTGCATGTCTTTGGAGGTGGGAGGGGCCTATCCCCAGGTGCATGTCTTTGGAGGTGGGAGGAGCCTATCCCCAGGTGCATGTCTTTGGAGGTGGGAGGGGCCTATCCCCAGGTGCATGTCTTTGGAGGTGGGAGGGGCCTATCCCCAGGTGCATGTCTTTGGAGGTGGGAGGGGCCTATCCCCAGGTGCATGTCTTTGGAGGTGGGAGGGGCCTATCCCCAGGTGCATGTCTTTGGAGGTGGGAGGGGCCTATCCCCAGGTGCATGTCTTTGGAGGTGGGAGGAACCTATCCCCAGGTGCATGTCTTTGGAGGTGGGAGGGGCCTATCCCCAGGTGCATGTCTTTGGAGGTGGGAGGGGCCTATCCCCAGGTGCATGTCTTTGGAGGTGGGAGGGGCCTATCCCCAGGTGCATGTCTTTGGAGGTGGGAGGGAAGCCGGAGTACCCACGCAGAGAACATGCAAACCCCAAACAGGAAGATCGAATTTAGGATCTTCTTATTGTGAGCCACACCCACCAACCGCTGTACCACCATGCTGCCACCACGGACACAAGGATGCTAAATATTGTCACACACTTGCTGGCTTTACTCCATGCCCTTGCACCTCGCGTGTGTGTGTGTGTGTGTGTGTGTGTGTGTGTGTGTGTGTGTGTGTGTGTGTGTGTGTGTGTGTGTGTGTGTGTGTGTGTGTGTGTGTGTGTGTGTGTGTGTGTGTGTGTGTGTGTGTGTGTGTGTGTTCCAGACCTTAGGCTATTGTATAGCTATGTAAAGGAATATACAGTATATATATATATATATATATATATATATATATATATATATATATATATATATATATATATATATATATATACATATATATATATATATATATATATAAGTAAAGGTATATACAGTAGAGGCATAATATGATCAAACTTTCTTGTTCTTGTCAAAAGTCTAGCAGCCGCATTTTGTACCAACTGTAATCTTTTAATGCTAGACATGGGGAGACATGAAAATAATAGGTTACAGTAATCGAGACGAGGCGTAATGAACACATGAATAATGATCTCAGCGTCGCTAGTGGACAAAATGGAACAAATTTTAGCGATATTAGGGAGATGAAAGAACGCCATTTTAGTAATACTCTTATTATATGACTCAAATGAGAGAGTTGTTTTAGTAACACTCTTAATGTATGACTCAAATGAGAGAGTTGTTTTAGTAACACTCTTGATGTATGACTCAAATGAGAGAGTTGTTTTAGTAACACTCTTAATGTATGACTCAAATGAGAGAGTTGTTTTAGTAACACTCTTAATGTATGACTCAAATGAGAGAGTTGTTTTAGTAACACTCTTAATGTATGACTCAAATGAGAGAGTTGTTTTAGTAACACTCTTTATGTATGACTCAAATGAGAGAGTTGTTTTAGTAACACTCTTAATGTATGACTCAAATGAGAGAGTTGTTTTAGTAACACTCTTAATGTATGACTCAAATGAGAGAGTTGTTTTAGTAACACTCTTTATGTATGACTCAAATGAGAGAGTTGTTTTAGTAACACTCCTGGTGTATGACTCAAATGAGAGAGTTGTTTTAGTAACACTCTTAATGTGTGACTCAAATGAGAGAGTTGTTTTAGTAACACTCTTAATGTGTGACTCAAATGAGAGAGTTGTTTTAGTAACACTCTTAATGTGTGACTCAAATGAGAGAGTTGTTTTAGTAACACTCTTAATGTGTGACTCAAATGAGAGAGTTGTTTTAGTAACACTCTTAATGTGTGACTCAAATGAGAGAGTTGTTTTAGTAACACTCTTAATGTATGACTCAAATGAGAGAGTTGTTTTAGTAACACTCTTTATGTATGACTCAAATGAGAGAGTTGTTTTAGTAACACTCTTAATGTGTGACTCAAATGAGAGAGTTGTTTTAGTAACACTCTTAATGTGTGACTCAAATGAGAGAGTTGTTTTAGTAACACTCTTAATGTGTGACTCAAATGAGAGAGTTGTTTTAGTAACACTCTTAATGTGTGACTCAAATGAGAGAGTTGTTTTAGTAACACTCTTAATGTATGACTCAAATGAGAGAGTTGTTTTAGTAACACTCTTTGTGTATGACTCAAATGAGAGAGTTGTTTTAGTAACACTCTTGGTGTATGACTCAAATGAGAGAGTTGTTTTAGTAACACTCTTAATGTGTGACTCAAATGAGAGAGTTGTTTTAGTAACACTCTTAATGTATGACTCAAATGAGAGAGTTGTTTTAGTAACACTCTTAATGTGTGACTCAAATGAGAGAGTTGTTTTAGTAACACTCTTAATGTGTGACTCAAATGAGAGAGTTGTTTTAGTAACACTCTTAATGTGTGACTCAAATGAGAGAGTTGTTTTAGTAACACTCTTAATGTATGACTCAAATGAGAGAGTTGTTTTAGTAACACTCTTAATGTGTGACTCAAATGAGAGAGTTGTTTTAGTAACACTCTTAATGTGTGACTCAAATGAGAGAGTTGTTTTAGTAACACTCTTAATGTGTGACTCAAATGAGAGAGTTGTTTTAGTAACACTCTTAATGTGTGACTCAAATGAGAGAGTTGTTTTAGTAACACTCTTAATGTGTGACTCAAATGAGTGAGTTGTTTTAGTAACACTCTTTATGTATGACTCAAATTAGAGAGTTGTTTTAGTAACACTCTTGGTGTATGACTCAAATGAGAGAGTTGTTTTAGTAACACTCTTAATGTGTGACTCAAATGAGAGAGTTGTTTTAGTAACACTCTTAATGTGTGACTCAAATGAGAGAGTTGTTTTAGTAACACTCTTAGTGTGTGACTCAAATGAGAGAGTTGTTTTAGTAACACTCTTAATGTGTGACTCAAATGAGAGAGTTGTTTTAGTAACACTCTTAATGTATGACTCAAATGAGAGAGTTGTTTTAGTAACACTCTTAATGTGTGACTCAAATGAGAGAGTTGTTTTAGTAACACTCTTAATGTGTGACTCAAATGAGAGAGTTGTTTTAGTAACACTCTTAATGTGTGACTCAAATGAGAGAGTTGTTTTAGTAACACTCTTAATGTGTGACTCAAATGAGAGAGTTGTTTTAGTAACACTCTTAATGTGTGACTCAAATGAGAGAGTTGTTTTAGTAACACTCTTTATGTATGACTCAAATGAGAGAGTTGTTTTAGTAACACTCTTGGTGTATGACTCAAATGAGAGAGTTGTTTTAGTAACACTCTTAATGTGTGACTCAAATGAGAGAGTTGTTTTAGTAACACTCTTAATGTATGACTCAAATGAGAGAGTTGTTTTAGTAACACTCTTAATGTGTGACTCAAATGAGAGAGTTGTTTTAGTAACACTCTTAATGTATGACTCAAATGAGAGAGTTGTTTTAGTAACACTCTTAATGTGTGACTCAAATGAGAGAGTTGTTTTAGTAACACTCTTAATGTATGACTCAAATGAGAGAGTTGTTTTAATAACACTCTTAATGTATGACTCAAATGAGAGAGTTGTTCTAGTAACACTCTTAATGTGTGACTCAAATGAGAGAGTTGTTTTAGTAACACTCTTAATGTGTGACTCAAATGAGAGAGTTGTTTTAGTAACACTCTTAATGTATGACTCAAATGAGAGAGTTGTTTTAGTAACACTCTTAATGTGTGACTCAAATGAGAGAGTTGTTTTAGTAACACTCTTAATGTATGACTCAAATGAGAGAGTTGTTTTAGTAACACTCTTAATGTGTGACTCAAATGAGAGAGTTGTTTTAGTAACACTCTTAATGTGTGACTCAAATGAGAGAGTTGTTTTAGTAACACTCTTAATGTATGACTCAAATGAGAGAGTTGTTTTAGTAACACTCTTAATGTATGACTCAAATGAGAGAGTTGTTTTAGTAACACTCTTAATGTATGACTCAAATGAGAGAGTTGTTTTAGTAACACTCTTAATGTGTGACTCAAATGAGAGAGTTGTTTTAGTAACACTCTTAATGTATGACTCAAATGAGAGAGTTGTTTTAGTAACACTCTTAATGTGTGACTCAAATGAGAGAGTTGTTTTAGTAACACTCTTAATGTGTGACTCAAATGAGAGAGTTGTTTTAGTAACACTCTTAATGTATGACTCAAATGAGAGAGTTGTTTTAGTAACACTCTTAATGTATGACTCAAATGAGAGAGTTGTTTTAATAACACTCTTAATGTATGACTCAAATGAGAGAGTTGTTCTAGTAACACTCTTAATGTGTGACTCAAATGAGAGAGTTGTTTTAGTAACACTCTTAATGTGTGACTCAAATGAGAGAGTTGTTTTAGTAACACTCTTAATGTATGACTCAAATGAGAGAGTTGTTTTAGTAACACTCTTAATGTGTGACTCAAATGAGAGAGTTGTTTTAGTAACACTCTTAATGTGTGACTCAAATGAGAGAGTTGTTTTAGTAACACTCTTAATGTGTGACTCAAATGAGAGAGTTGTTTTAGTAACACTCTTAATGTATGACTCAAATGAGAGAGTTGTTTTAGTAACACTCTTAATGTGTGACTCAAATGAGAGAGTTGTTTTAGTAACACTCTTAATGTGTGACTCAAATGAGAGAGTTGTTTTAGTAACACTCTTAATGTGTGACTCAAATGAGAGAGTTGTTTTAGTAACACTCTTAATGTGTGACTCAAATGAGAGAGTTGTTTTAGTAACACTCTTAATGTGTGACTCAAATGAGTGAGTTGTTTTAGTAACACTCTTTATGTATGACTCAAATGAGAGAGTTGTTTTAGTAACACTCTTGGTGTATGACTCAAATGAGAGAGTTGTTTTAGTAACACTCTTAATGTGTGACTCAAATGAGAGAGTTGTTTTAGTAACACTCTTAATGTGTGACTCAAATGAGAGAGTTGTTTTAGTAACACTCTTAGTGTGTGACTCAAATGAGAGAGTTGTTTTAGTAACACTCTTAATGTGTGACTCAAATGAGAGAGTTGTTTTAGTAACACTCTTAATGTATGACTCAAATGATAGAGTTGTTTTAGTAACACTCTTAATGTATGACTCAAATGAGAGAGTTGTTTTAGTAACACTCTTAATGTATGACTCAAATGAGAGAGTTGTTTTAGTAACACTCTTAATGTGTGACTCAAATGAGAGAGTTCTTTTAGTAACACTCTTAATGTGTGACTCAAATGAGAGAGTTGTTTTAGTAACACTCTTAATGTGTGACTCAAATGAGAGAGTTGTTTTAGTAACACTCTTAATGTGTGACTCAAATGAGAGAGTTGTTTTAGTAACACTCTTAATGTATGACTCAAATGAGAGAGTTGTTTTAGTAACACTCTTTGTGTATGACTCAAATGAGAGAGTTGTTTTAGTAACACTCTTGGTGTATGACTCAAATGAGAGAGTTGTTTTAGTAACACTCTTAATGTGTGACTCAAATGAGAGAGTTGTTTTAGTAACACTCTTAATGTATGACTCAAATGAGAGAGTTGTTTTAGTAACACTCTTAATGTGTGACTCAAATGAGAGAGTTGTTTTAGTAACACTCTTAATGTGTGACTCAAATGAGAGAGTTGTTTTAGTAACACTCTTAATGTGTGACTCAAATGAGAGAGTTGTTTTAGTAACACTCTTAATGTATGACTCAAATGAGAGAGTTGTTTTAGTAACACTCTTAATGTGTGACTCAAATGAGAGAGTTGTTTTAGTAACACTCTTAATGTGTGACTCAAATGAGAGAGTTGTTTTAGTAACACTCTTAATGTGTGACTCAAATGAGAGAGTTGTTTTAGTAACACTCTTAATGTGTGACTCAAATGAGAGAGTTGTTTTAGTAACACTCTTAATGTGTGACTCAAATGAGAGAGTTGTTTTAGTAACACTCTTTATGTATGACTCAAATGAGAGAGTTGTTTTAGTAACACTCTTGGTGTATGACTCAAATGAGAGAGTTGTTTTAGTAACACTCTTAATGTGTGACTCAAATGAGAGAGTTGTTTTAGTAACACTCTTAATGTGTGACTCAAATGAGAGAGTTGTTTTAGTAACACTCTTAATGTGTGACTCAAATGAGAGAGTTGTTTTAGTAACACTCTTAATGTGTGACTCAAATGAGAGAGTTGTTTTAGTAACACTCTTAATGTATGACTCAAATGATAGAGTTGTTTTAGTAACACTCTTAATGTATGACTCAAATGAGAGAGTTGTTTTAGTAACACTCTTAATGTATGACTCAAATGAGAGAGTTGTTTTAGTAACACTCTTAATGTGTGACTCAAATGAGAGAGTTCTTTTAGTAACACTCTTAATGTGTGACTCAAATGAGAGAGTTGTTTTAGTAACACTCTTAATGTGTGACTCAAATGAGAGAGTTGTTTTAGTAACACTCTTAATGTATGACTCAAATGATAGAGTTGTTTTAGTAACACTCTTAATGTATGACTCAAATGAGAGAGTTGTTTTAGTAACACTCTTAATGTGTGACTCAAATGAGAGAGTTGTTTTAGTAACACTCTTAATGTGTGACTCAAATGAGAGAGTTGTTTTAGTAACACTCTTAATGTATGACTCAAATGAGAGAGTTGTTTTAGTAACACTCTTAATGTGTGACTCAAATGAGAGAGTTGTTTTAGTAACACTCTTAATGTGTGAGTCAAAGGAGAGAGTTGTTTTAGTAACACTCTTAATGTGTGACTCAAAGGAGAGAGTTGTTTTAGTAACACTCTTAATGTGTGACTCAAATGAGAGAGTTGTTTTAGTAACACTCTTAATGTGTGACTCAAATGAGAGAGTTGTTTTAGTAACACTCTTAATGTGTGACTCAAATGAGAGAGTTGTTTTAGTAACACTCTTAATGTATGACTCAAATGAGAGAGTTGTTTTAGTAACACTCTTAATGTGTGACTCAAATGAGAGAGTTGTTTTAGTAACACTCTTAATGTGTGACTCAAATGAGAGAGTTGTTTTAGTAACACTCTTAATGTATGACTCAAATGAGAGAGTTGTTTTAGTAACACTCTTAATGTGTGACTCAAATGAGAGAGTTGTTTTAGTAACACTCTTAATGTGTGACTCAAATGAGAGAGTTGTTTTAGTAACACTCTTAATGTATGACTCAAATGATAGAGTGGTTTTAGTAACACTCTTAATGTATGACTCAAATGAGAGAGTTGTTTTAGTAACACTCTTAATGTGTGACTCAAATGAGAGAGTTGTTTTAGTAACACTCTTAATGTGTGACTCAAATGAGAGAGTTGTTTTAGTAACACTCTTAATGTATGACTCAAATGAGAGAGTTGTTTTAGTAACACTCTTAATGTGTGACTCAAATGAGAGAGTTGTTTTAGTAACACTCTTAATGTGTGAGTCAAAGGAGAGAGTTGTTTTAGTAACACTCTTAATGTGTGACTCAAAGGAGAGAGTTGTTTTAGTAACACTCTTAATGTGTGACTCAAATGAGAGAGTTGTTTTAGTAACACTCTTAATGTGTGACTCAAATGAGAGAGTTGTTTTAGTAACACTCTTAATGTATGACTCAAATGAGAGAGTTGTTTTAGTAACACTCTTAATGTATGACTCAAATGAGAGAGTTGTTTTAGTAACACTCTTAATGTGTGACTCAAATGAGAGAGTTGTTTTAGTAACACTCTTAATGTATGACTCAAATGAGAGAGTTGTTTTAGTAACACTCTTAATGTGTGACTCAAATGAGAGAGTTGTTTTAGTAACACTCTTAATGTGTGACTCAAATGAGAGAGTTGTTTTAGTAACACTCTTAATGTATGACTCAAATGAGAGAGTTGTTTTAGTAACACTCTTAATGTATGACTCAAATGAGAGAGTTGTTTTAATAACACTCTTAATGTATGACTCAAATGAGAGAGTTGTTCTAGTAACACTCTTAATGTGTGACTCAAATGAGAGAGTTGTTTTAGTAACACTCTTAATGTGTGACTCAAATGAGAGAGTTGTTTTAGTAACACTCTTAATGTATGACTCAAATGAGAGAGTTGTTTTAGTAACACTCTTAATGTGTGACTCAAATGAGAGAGTTGTTTTAGTAACACTCTTAATGTGTGACTCAAATGAGAGAGTTGTTTTAGTAACACTCTTAATGTGTGACTCAAATGAGAGAGTTGTTTTAGTAACACTCTTAATGTGTGACTCAAATGAGAGAGTTGTTTTAGTAACACTCTTTATGTATGACTCAAATGAGAGAGTTGTTTTAGTAACACTCTTGGTGTATGACTCAAATGAGAGAGTTGTTTTAGTAACACTCTTAATGTGTGACTCAAATGAGAGAGTTGTTTTAGTAACACTCTTAATGTGTGACTCAAATGAGAGAGTTGTTTTAGTAACACTCTTAATGTGTGACTCAAATGAGAGAGTTGTTTTAGTAACACTCTTAATGTGTGACTCAAATGAGAGAGTTGTTTTAGTAACACTCTTAATGTATGACTCAAATGATAGAGTTGTTTTAGTAACACTCTTAATGTATGACTCAAATGAGAGAGTTGTTTTAGTAACACTCTTAATGTGTGACTCAAATGAGAGAGTTGTTTTAGTAACACTCTTAATGTGTGACTCAAATGAGAGAGTTGTTTTAGTAACACTCTTAATGTATGACTCAAATGAGAGAGTTGTTTTAGTAACACTCTTAATGTGTGACTCAAATGAGAGAGTTGTTTTAGTAACACTCTTAATGTGTGAGTCAAAGGAGAGAGTTGTTTTAGTAACACTCTTAATGTGTGACTCAAAGGAGAGAGTTGTTTTAGTAACACTCTTAATGTGTGACTCAAATGAGAGAGTTGTTTTAGTAACACTCTTAATGTGTGACTCAAATGAGAGAGTTGTTTTAGTAACACTCTTAATATGTGACTCAAATGAGAGAGTTGTTTTAGTAACACTCTTAATGTATGACTCAAATGAGAGAGTTGTTTTAGTAACACTCTTAATGTGTGACTCAAATGAGAGAGTTGTTTTAGTAACACTCTTAATGTGTGACTCAAATGAGAGAGTTGTTTTAGTAACACTCTTAATGTATGACTCAAATGAGAGAGTTGTTTTAGTAACACTCTTAATGTGTGACTCAAATGAGAGAGTTGTTTTAGTAACACTCTTAATGTGTGACTCAAATGAGAGAGTTGTTTTAGTAACACTCTTAATGTATGACTCAAATGATAGAGTTGTTTTAGTAACACTCTTAATGTATGACTCAAATGAGAGAGTTGTTTTAGTAACACTCTTAATGTGTGACTCAAATGAGAGAGTTGTTTTAGTAACACTCTTAATGTGTGACTCAAATGAGAGAGTTGTTTTAGTAACACTCTTAATGTATGACTCAAATGAGAGAGTTGTTTTAGTAACACTCTTAATGTGTGACTCAAATGAGAGAGTTGTTTTAGTAACACTCTTAATGTGTGAGTCAAAGGAGAGAGTTGTTTTAGTAACACTCTTGGTGTATGACTCAAATGAGAGAGTTGTTTTAGTAACACTCTTAATGTGTGAGTCAAAGGAGAGAGTTGTTTTAGTAACACTCTTAATGTATGACTCAAATGAGAGAGTTGTTTTAGTAACACTCTTAATGTATGACTCAAATGAGAGAGTTGTTTTAGCAACACTCTTAATGTGTGACTCAAATGAGAGAGTTGTTTTAGTAACACTCTTAATGTATGACTCAAATGAGAGAGTTGTTTTAGTAACACTCTTAATGTGTGACTCAAATGAGAGAGTTGTTTTAGTAACACTCTTAATGTGTGACTCAAATGAGAGAGTTGTTTTAGTAACACTCTTAATGTATGACTCAAATGAGAGAGTTGTTTTAGTAACACTCTTAATGTATGACTCAAATGAGAGAGTTGTTTTAGTAACACTCTTAATGTGTGACTCAAATGAGAGAGTTGTTTTAGTAACACTCTTAATATGTGACTCAAATGAGAGAGTTGTTTTAGTAACACTCTTAATGTATGACTCAAATGAGAGAGTTGTTTTAGTAACACTCTTAATGTGTGACTCAAATGAGAGAGTTGTTTTAGTAACACTCTTAATGTGTGACTCAAATGAGAGAGTTGTTTTAGTAACACTCTTAATGTATGACTCAAATGAGAGAGTTGTTTTAGTAACACTCTTAATGTGTGACTCAAATGAGAGAGTTGTTTTAGTAACACTCTTAATGTGTGACTCAAATGAGAGAGTTGTTTTAGTAACACTCTTAATGTATGACTCAAATGATAGAGTTGTTTTAGTAACACTCTTAATGTATGACTCAAATGAGAGAGTTGTTTTAGTAACACTCTTAATGTGTGACTCAAATGAGAGAGTTGTTTTAGTAACACTCCTAATGTGTGACTCAAATGAGAGAGTTGTTTTAGTAACACTCTTAATGTATGACTCAAATGAGAGAGTTGTTTTAGTAACACTCTTAATGTGTGACTCAAATGAGAGAGTTGTTTTAGTAACACTCTTAATGTGTGAGTCAAAGGAGAGAGTTGTTTTAGTAACACTCTTGGTGTATGACTCAAATGAGAGAGTTGTTTTAGTAACACTCTTAATGTGTGAGTCAAAGGAGAGAGTTGTTTTAGTAACACTCTTAATGTATGACTCAAATGAGAGAGTTGTTTTAGTAACACTCTTAATGTATGACTCAAATGAGAGAGTTGTTTTAGCAACACTCTTAATGTGTGACTCAAATGAGAGAGTTGTTTTAGTAACACTCTTAATGTATGACTCAAATGAGAGAGTTGTTTTAGTAACACTCTTAATGTGTGACTCAAATGAGAGAGTTGTTTTAGTAACACTCTTAATGTGTGACTCAAATGAGAGAGTTGTTTTAGTAACACTCTTAATGTATGACTCAAATGAGAGAGTTGTTTTAGTAACACTCTTAATGTATGACTCAAATGAGAGAGTTGTTTTAGTAACACTCTTAATGTGTGATGTAATGTTTTGACTCCAACTCCACCTTCCGACACAATCAGGACATGACACAGTGTTTCATGGACATTCAGCAATAACATTCTTACTTCAGTAACATCAGTGACATCATCACTAGTCAAACATAAGTCAGATTTGGAGGTAGGGTTGTGTGCTTTAACGCCACTAGTATAGTACCGTCATACTAATTCATCATATTCGGTACTATGCAGCCCTTTGAGACACTAGTGATTTAGGGCTATATAAGTAAACATTGATTGATTGATTGATACCACCTCTAAAAAGTACTGGTCCCCCATCGTTGTCACGTGGTGACATTGCTGCTGTTAGGAGCATGTATGGCAGCGCACACACACAGAGTACTTACAAGCAGACACAGTGTGGAGACAGAAAAGGGAGAATGGACGCATTTTGCTGTAAAAAGTGAAGATAAAGGTGAAGTTCTAACACTGAAACACCCTCAGGAAGAGCTGCTTTAACACATGCAGCTAACATCCCTCCACAGTGTTTTAGTTACTTCTAAATCACTAATCCTGGCCTCCATGGCGACAAATAAAGTATGTTTCTTATAAGTAGCATTATCACTGGAGGACGAGGAATAGCTAAAGAAGCTTCACTACACAGTGTAGGATACAATAGCTCACCGCCGTCACAATGTAAACAAACGCCATGGGTGGATCTACTCCTGACATCCACTGGAATGATATCAAGTACAAAAGCGTATCTAATCGATACTACTATGACTACATTGATATTTTTCATCATGTGTCCAGGGACATATTTACTGACTTTATATGCATAATATGACTTTTTAAAAAGGAAAAAAGATGTTTTGATGATAAATTATCGATGTAATCATAGTAGTATCGACTAGATCTGCTCTTGTCCTTGGTATCATTCCAGTGGATGTCAGGTGTAGATCCACCCATGGCGTTTGTTTACATTGTGACGGCGGTGAGCTATTGTATCCTACGCTGTGTAGTCAAGCATGTTTAGCTATTCCTCGTCCTCCAGTGATAATGCTACTTGTAAGAAACTTGCTTTCTTCATCGCCATGGAGGCCAGGATTAGTGATTTAGAAGTAGCTAAAACACTGTGGAGGGATGTTAGCTGCATGTGACCAGGGGTTGCGAGCTTCGTCGTGGATGTTCTCTACTGGATCCTTTGAGCGAAAATATGGCAATATCCTGATATTGCCATATTTTTGCAATATCGAGATATTGCCGTACTTTTGCTGGAGGGATGTGGTGGAGAGCATCCACCATGAAGTCCGCAACTTTTGGTCGCTAGTGGAGGGGCCCTGCCTTTACCGGAAGTATGTCCGCCAAATGCAGGGCTCCACACGTGTTCCCATTGTTTTTAATGGGAGCCACCGGCAGGGGGAGCAATTCGGACCGAGAAGGCGACAATTTCCCCATTAATTTGAGCAAGGATTAAAGATTCGTGAATACAAATATTTATAGTGAAGTAATAGAGAAAAGAAAAAAAAGTGACGGCAGTGTTAGTGTTTCAGATGTTATTAGTCACATTTACTAGGATAATTCTGGAAGATCCCTTATCTGCTTATTGTTTTAGTGAGATTGTAAAGATTGTAAAGTAAAGATTGTAAAGACATACCTCGAGGTGGGATGGTTGTGGTAAACACACACGGTCTCAGAGAGAAGCAGAGAAGCTAAACTCACAGCTGCTGCGGGACAACAAATAATCCACTGATGTCTTCGGTAAGATATATATCACAATTTCTCCATCGAAAAACATGCTGGTCCGCAACGTTTTCTACAAGAAACTCGCGGGAAATTTAATATTGCAATTTATTAAACTAAAGCGGCCGTATTGTCATGTGTTGCAATGTTAATATTTCATCATTGATATGTAAACTATCAGACTGTGTGGTGGCTGGTAGTGGCTTTCAGTGGGACTTTAAGTCGGCAGCTCGGTGGTGGAGGGGTTATTGCGTCTGCCTCATAATACGAATGTCCTGAGTAGTCCTGGGTTCAATCCCGGGCTCGGGATCTTTCTGTGTGGAGTCTGCATGTCCTCCCCATGACTGCGTGGGTACCTCCCACTGCCAAAGACATGCACCTGGGGATAGGCCCCTCCCACCTCCAAAGACATGCATCTGGGGATAGGCCCCTCCCACCTCCAAAGACATGCACCTGGGGATAGGCCCCTCCCACCTCCAAAGACATGCACCTGGGGATAGGTTGACTGGCAACACTAAATGTTCACTAGTGTGTGAATGTTGTCTGTCTATCTGTGTTGGCCCTGCGATGAGGTGGCGACTTGTCCAGGGTGAACACCGCCTTCCGCCCGATTGTAGCTGAGATAGGCACCAGCGCCCCCTGTGACCTCAAAGGGAATAAGCGGTAGAAAATGAATGAATGGATGGATGGTATTCATGGCCACACTGGATGCAGAGTCTGGGTGAGGCTGGGCCGCAAGAAAAGATTTCTTCAAAATGTTTTTGCATGCTCCTCTGCATGTTTAGTTGTATGACGTTTCAAATTGTATCCCTTGTGCACCGCAACTTTCTCGCAAATGCGACACGTCGGGGTCGAGCCCCTGTGCTCAACAAAGAAATATTGCATCTCCCACTTTTCCTGGAATTGTCTTTACTCATCTCTAACCCTTCTCTTCACTGCAGGCTTTGAAAAAGACATGTTTGGGGTTGCGGAATATATTTGTATTTAGCCCACGCACGGAGAATAATGTTTATTCCGCAATGTGTGTTGTTCCGCTTTTCCTCCCTGCACCACCATGGCGGCCGGCGGATAATAGCCGGGAAAGTAGCGGTATAGCGAGCGCAAAAAGTTAGGGCTCCCGGAGTGTTATCCGGCGTCATATAGAAATATATGTCATGTTCATTGTGTAAAACAATGCAAATTAAACAATACAAAAAACATAATGGTTTGAATTGGTCCAGGTTCTCGGGGACTGTTATTACTGATGGACAGGTGTTGCGATGTGACTGCATTCAGGCACGTAAGAAAACCCTCGTCTCCGTGGCAACGTCTCTGTCGCTTTCACTCATGTGCAGCTTTTCCACTAACATAGGGGTAGGCAACCCAGAAAGTTGAAAGAGCCATTTTGGAGCCAAATAACACAAAGCTGTCAAGCGGCATTCATGTAAAACTCCCGGACCACACTAACATTTAACTTTCATTTGAAGGTGGGGGCCGCAAAATAACGTCTCGCGGGTCACGTGTGTGAGACCCCTGCTGTAGAATGAAGTGAATTATATTTATATAGCGCTTTTCTCTAGTGACTCAAAGCGCTTTTTACATAGCGAATCCCAATATTTAAGTCACATTTGGGGCAGTGTGGGTGGCACTGGGAGCAGGTGGGTCAAGTGTCTCGCCCAAGGACACAACGGCAGTGACTAGGATGGCGGAAGCGGGGATCGAACCTGGAACCCTCAGGTTGCTGGCACGGCCACTCTACCAACTGGGCTATACTGCCCGATAGACATTGATTGACAGAAATGTTGAAATATAATATTTATTCGACAGAATTTTACAGCATTGACTGTATTTGAATGCATAGTAGACTATTTATAATATTCACGTGTGAATAATGCCGTGTAATACACTGTATTTATATTATTCACATGTAAATAATGCTGTATAATAGACTGTATTTATATTACTCACATGTGAATAATGCTGTATAATACACTGTATTTATATTAGTCACATGTGAAAAATGTTGTATAATAGACTGTATATTATTCACATGTGAATAATGCTGTATAATAGACTGTATTTATATTTATATTATATTATACCACTCGACGTCAATTGCACGGGTCGCCCGGCCGGAAGTGCAACCTGGAAGAACAAAATGAAGAAATATGACGGACACTCGCACGGAAGTTGAAACACAACTTAACCTCGATTAATCATGTTGGAAATGTTCTTACAAAATACTGCAGTAGTGAATGGTAGGGATGTTTTACTGCGTATTGTCCTTCACAGGACAATACGCTTTAATAAGAAAAAAAATGGTGATATTAATCGAGATCGGATGATGTGAAAAAATGTGTTGTGATCGTACAGACCTACATAGTACAAACAAAGCACCTTTCCAATGTTTTGCTTGTGTTTTATGAAAACCATTTGCTTTATGGCTGTCAGCGGACAAAAATCCACAAATTATCAACACAGTTTTATAAGCCACAGGGTCTAAAGCGTAGGAAAAAAGTTCTAATCCGGAATTTATAGTACGCAAAATATACACCTAAACTTACCCAATACATATTATGTAGGCCACAAAAAAGATGTTTTAAATTTAGATTCAAATAATCATGGATCCCCTTCAACTTGTTTCAACAACAAACAGGGAAATAATTGAGAATGTTCCAAAGAAAAGCTGTGTGACTGTTTGTCTAGTGTCCGGGTGACCAGTAGGGTTGCAACTAATGACTGTTTTAATGGTCGGCTTGTCATTTACTATCTTAACAATTGGTTGACTGATCGGGGTATGAAGCGTACACCTGTTCAGTGGCTCTTATTGAGCCATTGGCATTTAAATGTATCTGATTAATAAGAAGCTGATTAAAAACAAAACAAAAGCAATCAAAATAGCAGCAAACAAAAAAAAAAAACATCCCCAAACCTGTCTAGCTTCCTGAAAAAGAAAGTGACATTTTATGATGATGATGAAAGCTGCACGCAGGTATATAGACAAAGTTTAGCTGGCAGACTTTGCTTTGAAATCTTTTTTACACAAGTCTGTCCTTTAATTTTAAAACTGTAGCAGTAAAATATTATATTAAAAGGGACAAACTGTAGGAAATAGATGGTTGGAATACCAAAATATTAAGGGGCCACTTTCAATAGTGAATAATGTACACTATAAATATAAATGCGTTTTTATATCCAACATGTATCATTTTGCATACACTGTACAAAAGCTAATCTTTAGATTGTATAAAACTGGCATCTCAGTTGCCACAATTTTACTGTAATATTTTGCAAGATTTTCTTTTACAACGTATAAAATGAAAAAATACCCTGTTTTATTTGAGTTTTTTTAATGTAAAAATTCATGCAAGTCCTTTAATCTGTAAAATCTACAGTTTTGTGCTTTTATTGTGTCTTATCACTCTGTATTGAAAGTGGATTTTACTGTAAACATATTTGACTGTCAAACTAGACATCAGCACTTTGTTGGAAATCACAAGTCAGGCAGATATTGAAGTATTCATCTTTATTTGGACTTAAACATTGTTTATATGAGGACATTATTACAGACAATTCAAGTGTAAACATTGTACATGTAATACTTTCATTAAAGGAAAGATGAGGCACTTTATTGACACAAACTATTTCCTCGCTTTCGGGCCTGGAGTTGGACTCCTGTCGGCTAAAAGAAGATTTCCTTTCAAAGAGAAAGAATGTTTGTTTTTTTAAAGCTTGTACTGCAGACTGTCCGCCAGCAGGGGGCAGCACACACACACACACACACACGCGCGCACGCACGCGCACGCATTCACACGCACGCGCACACGCGCATGCACACACACGCAAACACGCACACACACACGCACACACATATAGGGAGAGAGAGCTGATTGGTTGAGGATGTCAGGGAATGTCTGAAAGAGTTTGAAGGTCATGACCCCAAAAACAGATTCAGGTGCAAACACACACACACACACACACACACACACACACACACACACACACACACACACACACACACACACACACACACACACACACACACTAGAATATCATCATCATCATCATCACATTTGGAGCATTTGATTGGTTGGTGGTGATGATGTTGTGGCGCTGTTGCCATGGTTACAAGAGTCCATGTGGAGTCTGACTTGCCAAATAAATAAAGTTGGATTTGGTGAAAGAAAGAAAGTGTGCAGCCATACAGAAGAGCAGAGGCCCCGCCCCTTGCCCCGCCCCTCTCCCACTGCCGCCCCCTTTCAGATGCAAAGGAGGCAGACATATGGAGGGGAGGTGTCGGGGGGGCTCCCTAAAGATTCAGATTGTATGACAAATCACGTCCGCCCCCCCCCCCTCCCGCCCCCCCCCCCCCCCCCCCGACCCCCCAGACAACAGCTTCATTAGTCTGAAAGAAAGTTTTTGCAGCTTTGTCAAGTCAAGACTCGCAGCTCCTCGTCTCCTTTTCACGTCTTCCTTTGTGGCAGACAATTCATGTTGTTGCTCTCTCTCACTCACACACACACACACACACACACACACACACACACACACACACACACACACACACACACACACACACACACACACACACACACACAGAGACACACACACACAGAGACACACACACACACACACACACACACACAGAGAGACAGCACCCGTGCAGCACAAGTGCATTGTGGGTGCGCAGGCGAGACACAGACATGCAGACATGCTGGCACAATCGCTGCCAAACAGAAAGCGAAAGAGTCTTGGCCCGAGCCCGACACGCGCTGGTCTTCCTGATCGGCGGCACCATTGTGGTGGACGACCTTGTTGCCCAGGAAGGTTTTAATGTAATGGCCGCCCTCGTCAATCAGCTTTGTGAATGCGTGGCCGCGCGGCCTCTCCCGCCATCAATCTGCTGTTGCATTCTGGGAGCGGCTTCCTTTTCACTTGTCGCCCACTGTTTGCTCGCCTGATAATTTACCTCCGCTTTAGCGAGCGCTTGTGTGCCGCCAGCCGGTGTCGTGGAAACGCCAGGAGCGCTGGGCGTGGAGCCAGGCCCGCCGTGACCTGCGGCGAGCGTCCTCCATCTTCCTGCATCCTGATGAACTGCCCGCAATGACAATGATGACGCCACCTTTCAAAAGCAAAGGTGGAGATTGCTTCTTCACTTTCTCAGGCCCTGACTATCTCACCTTACTTCCTGGACCATGGGGAGCACCGCCCATCAATGCTCTGTTTTGGATCTTTTTATATATTTATATACAGCACATTAATTGAGTCATATTATGATTATTTCCTAAAAGTAAAAGACTTGCTTGTGGTCTACATAACATGTCATGGTGCTTCTTTGCTCTAAATGTTGCATAGATGATGTTTTACACATCATCTTCAACTCACTCTCTGACAAGATGCACCTTACAGTATTTACGTGCCTCCACTTGGACAGGGTCATCTTTGTTGCAGCGGTGTAGCGTGCAAGGACGGGAGTGGAAGAAGTGTCAATAGATGGCACTAACTGTTTTAACAACATTCACACTTCAATCAATAACGAAGCAGCATCTCCTCATCTGTGGCTCACTAGTGCAACAACAACACCCGGAATGTGTCCTGTGACCGGAACTCTCTAATAAGTAAAGTTCCTTGGGTGAATAATGTAAAGTCACTACACCACTATGTTTTAGTGCTTCCATGGTAAGTTTACTGACAGATATAAGTAAGAACTTTACACTACTTTATATTAGAAATGGCAAGAAAGAGTGAAATATGAATGTCACATAACAAGAAGACTGCGATGAGGTGGCGACTTGTCCTGGGTTTACCCCGCCTTCCACCTGATTGTAGCTGAGATAGGCACTAACGCCCCCCGCCACCCCAAAGGGAATAAGCGGTAGAAATAGATGGATGGATAACAAGAATATTGTGAAAAAGAAGAAGATAATCCATTACAGGGTCAGCACGGACTACAAAGGCGGAATCGCGCACATTTTCAGGATTTGCATGAACTCACATTAGAGTTAAAAGCTACCTCTTTAAGCTCCCAGTGTGGGTGGCACTGGGAGCAGGTGGGTCAAGTGTCTTGCCCAAGGACACAACAGCAGTGACTAGGATGGCAGAAGCGGGGAACCCTCAACCTGGTGGCACAGTTGCCGTATGATCTGTTTCGTCTTCCTTCACTATCAACTTCTTCTTTCCATCCACTTTCTACCTCTTGGGGTGGCGGGGGGTGCTGGAGCCTACCTCAGCCTTTCCAATGGAAGCAAAATGAAATGTCGGTTGCTAGCAACGAAGATTGGATGTTTTGAGGGGCGGAGCTTACTCTGACACTACACCCACTCGCGGTGACGGGGCTCAAATGTTTGCTCGTAACTTCATGCAGAAGGAAATAGCTGAGAGACAAGTTGAGTACTGTTGTCTCTGCTAAAACTGCTGGTGACTGACTTCGGTCTTGAAACAGGATTTAGGACTTTTGGCTCCCAAATTTGGAAGGTCCGATTTGAGTAGAGCTTGTCCGGACAAAAGAAGCAAAGTCTTGTGAGGACCACAAATGTGTCCACTTAGGTCACATTTAAACCCATACGGTACCAATTCCTGGTACCTGGGACTCCGCAGCGGTACCCCACTCTAGTGATGCCACTTATGTCCATTCTGGCTCAGAAAATGTCACTTTGCAAAATAAGCTGATTAGGATTTTACCATGAATTGATGAAGGTGGAGCCCGACTCAAACAACTTATTGGAGTGTTACCATTTAGTGCTCAATTGTAGGCAATATGTACTGTACTGTACTGTACTGTACTGTGTAATCTACTAATAATATGTACTGTACTGTACTGTGTAATCTACTAATAATATGTACTGTACTGTACTGTGTAATCTACTAATAATATGTACTGTACTGTACTGTGTAATCTACTAATAATATGTACTGTACTGTGCAATCTACTAATAATATGTACTGTACTGTGCAATCTACTAATAATATGTACTGTACTGTGTAATCTACTAATAATATGTACTGTACTGTACAATCTACTAATAATATGTACTGTACTGTGCAATCTACTAATAATATGTACTGTACTGTGCAATCTACTAATAATATGTACTGTACTGTGTAGTCTACTAATAATATGTACTGTACTGTGCAATCTACTAATAATATGTACTGTACTGTGCAATCTACTAATAATATGGACTGTACTGTGCAATCTACTAATAATATGTACTGTACTGTGCAATCTACTAATAATATGTACTGTACTGTGCAATCTACTAATAATATGTACTGTACTGTACAATCTACTAATAATATGTACTGTACTGTGCAATCTACTAATAATATGTACTGTACTGTGCAATCTACTAATAATATGTACTGTACTGTGTAATCTACTAATAATATGTACTGTACTGTGTAATCTACTAATAATATGTACTGTACTGTGCAATCTACTAATAATATGTACTGTACTGTGCAATCTACTAATAATATGTACTGTACTGTACAATCTACTAATAATATGTACTGTACTGTGCAATCTACTAATAATATGTACTGTACTGTGCAATCTACTAATACAAGTCTCAACCAATCAATGATAACTCTGCTATCACATTTGAGTCACTTCTAAGATGGTCTGCTGTCCAACTCTGAAGTTGTGTGTTAAGTTGCGCCCTACAATGTGTTTATGATGTAAGTATTGGGCTTAGACACCAGCTGTTTGATTGTAACGTTCATCTTAGTTGTCGTTTCCTTTACCACATTTGGTGGTGTTAAAATCACCATGTAGAATCGCTAATAATACTAGCCTGTCTATGGCAAATCCACTGTAAATTAGCATCAAGCTAGCATATTTTGGAAGATTGGAGCTTTACTTTACGTTTGAGCGTTTTCTACCTAAATATACTTGACTGAGGCTGCTCTCAGTGCTGCTTGACTGATGTACAAAAGCAAAAAGCAGTGAAGTTGTCAGCTTGTGTAAATGCTAAATAAAAAGAAAATACAACAAATTATTTTCAACTTATATTCAATTGAATAGACTGCAAACACAAGATATTTCATCTTCACACTGACAAACTTTCTTTTTTGTTGCAAATAGTAGCTCATTTGGAATTTGATGCCTGCAACATGTTTCCAAAAAGCTGGCACAAGTGGCAAAAAAGAGTGAGAGAGTTGAGGAATGCTCATCAAACACTTATTTGGAACATGCCACAAGTGAACAGGCTAATTGGGAACAGGTGGGTGCCATGATTGGCTATAAAAGCAACTTCCATGAAATGCTCACTCATTCACAAACAAGGACGGGGTGAGGGTCACCACTTTGTCAACAAATGCCTGAGCAAATTGTTGAAGGACAACATTGTATCCAAGATGGCGGCGCCCGGACGGGCTGCGCACTCGAGGAGCTCCTGCTAAAGATGGAACATTTGGCAGAAATACCGGACAATTCTACAAACTTAATGGCTGGCTCACATCGTGGTCACTCCGTGATCACGTACGACCGCCAGACACTTCTGGATGTGGACACATCGGGCCGTTTTGGACCGATAGACACTTGCGTGCTAGACTTGCTAACTAGCACGGGAATACATCGGCGGCTACATCCAGCGGCCTGTGAAGCAGGGGAGTCTAGTAGCAGCGGGGGCCGTCTACGGAGCAGACGCCAGCGGTGTGATCGGAAACGCGGATGCCGAGCGGGGCTAAAAACAAAGCAGAAGGCTAATCCCCACAGAACACCACTTTCCTCCATCCCGAAGACGGATTTAGATGGAAAATGCGAGACTACTGGTCTGGGTAAGGAGTCAGTTAAATTAGAACAAGTTTTTTCTGCTTTGAGTGTTTCAGAGTTGGACATGTGTTTTACTGAGGTGGCTAACTATGATGCGTGCAGTTTATCAAAGCAACAAACAAACAATCGGAAAATCCCCGTTACTGAGGTGGCTAACCATGATGCGTGCAGTTTATCAAAGCAACAATCAAACAATCGGAAAATTCCTGTCGTATCAATTCCTAGATATGGTCGTAATTATACTGAATGCACTGGGCATAATAAACACAACATTATTAATATTGCTACTACGGATAATTTGATCAAAAACTCCCTAAAACAGCCCACTACCTATAATATAGGTTTTTTAAACATAAGATCATTGTCTCCTAAAACGTTGTTAGTTAATGATATTATCAGAGACAACAATCTTAACGTCATCGGTCTCAGCGAAACCTGGCTTAAACCAAACGACTTTTTTGCGCTAAATGAGGCATGTCCTCCTAACTTTACACATGCGCATATTGCCCGTCCGCTCAAAAGGGGTGGGGGGGTTGCACTAATATACAACGAAAACTTTAACCTTAGTCCTAACATAAATAATAAATATAAATCGTTTGAGGTGCTTACTATGAGGTCTGTCACACCGCTGCCTCTACACCTGGCTGTTATCTACCGCCCCCCAGGGCCCTATTCGGACTTTATCAATGAATTCTCAGAGTTCGTTGCTGATCTAGTGACACACGCCGATAATATAATCATAATGGGGGACTTTAATATCCATATGAATACCCCATCGGACCCACCGTGCGTAGCGCTCCAGACTGTAATTGATAGCTGTGGTCTCACACAAATAATAAATGAACCCACGCATCGCAACGGTAATACGATAGACCTAGTGCTTGTCAGGGGCATCAACGTTTCCAAAGTTACGATACTCCCGTATACTAAAGTATTGTCTGATCATTACCTTATAAAATTCGAGGTTCAGACGCATGTTCGTCAAACTAATAATAATAATAACTGCTATAGCAGCCGCAACATTAATACAGCCACAACGACAACTCTTGCTGACCTACTGCCCTCGGTAATGGCACCATTCCCAAAGTATGTGGGCTCTATTGATAACCTCACTAACAACTTTAACGACGCCCTGCGCGAAACCATTGATAACATAGCACCGCTAAAGTTAAAAAAGGCTCCAAAAAAGCGCACCCCGTGGTTTACAGAAGAAACTAGAGCTCAGAAATTATTATGTAGAAAGCTGGAACGCAAATGGCGCACGACTAAACTTGAGGT
The DNA here is from genome assembly GCF_033978795.1 of Nerophis ophidion. Taxonomy (NCBI): domain Eukaryota; kingdom Metazoa; phylum Chordata; class Actinopteri; order Syngnathiformes; family Syngnathidae; genus Nerophis; species Nerophis ophidion. The sequence continues at coordinate 28,905,046 of NC_084639.1, read as the reverse complement.
GCACCATCAAGCATGGAGTGATGGTTTAATAACTTATAAACGCATGCTTACCTTAGCTAAAGCTAAATATTACTCAAATCTCATCCACCGTAATAAAAACGATCCTAAATTTTTGTTTAGTACGGTAGCATCGCTAACCCAACAAGGGACTCCTTCCAGTAGCTCCACCCACTCAGCTGATGACTTTATGCAATTCTTTAGTAAGAAAATTGAAGTCATTAGAAAGGAGATTAAAGACAATGCGTCCCAGCTACAACGGGGTTCTATTAACACTGACACGATTGTATATACGGCGGATACTGCCCTCCAAAATACTTTCTCTCGTTTTGAGGAAATAACATTAGAGGAATTGTTACAACGTGTAAATGGAATAAAACAGACAACATGTTTACTTGACCCTCTTCCTGGGAAACTGATCAAGGAGCTCTTTGTATTATTAGGTCCATCAGTGCTAAATATTATAAACTTATCACTCTCCTCGGGCACTGTTCCCCTAGCATTCAAAAAAGCGGTTATTCATCCTCTTCTTAAAAGACCTAACCTCGATCCTGACCTCATGGTAAACTACCGACCGGTGTCTCACCTTCCCTTTATTTCAAAAATCCTTGAAAAAATTGTTGCGGAGCAGTTAAATGAACACTTAGCGTCTAACAATCTATGTGAAACCTTTCAATCCGGTTTCAGGGCAAATCACTCCACGGAGACAGCCCTCGCAAAAATGACTAATGATCTATTGCTAACGATGGATTCTGATGCGTCATCTATGTTGCTGCTCCTCGATCTTAGCGCTGCTTTCGATACCGTCGATCATAATATTTTATTAGAACGTATCAAAACACGAATTGGTATGTCAGACTTAGCCCTGTCTTGGTTTAACTCTTATCTTACTGATAGGATGCAGTGTGTCTCCCATAACAATGTGACCTCGGACTACGTTAAGGTAACGTGTGGAGTTCCCCAGGGTTCGGTCCTTGGCCCTGCACTCTTCAGCATCTACATGCTGCCGCTAGGTGACATCATACGCAAATACGGTATTAGCTTTCACTGTTATGCTGATGACACCCAACTCTACATGCCCCTAAAGCTGACCAACACGCCGGATTGTAGTCAGCTGGAGGCGTGTCTTAATGAAATTAAACAATGGATGTCCGCTAACTTTTTGCAACTCAACGCCAAAAAAACGGAAATGCTGATTATCGGTCCTGCTAGACACCGAACTCTATTTAATAATACAACTCTAACATTTGACAACCAAACAATTAAACAAGGCGACACGGTAAAGAATCTGGGTGTTATCTTCGACCCAACTCTCTCCTTTGAGGCACACATTAAAAGCGTTACTAAAACGGCCTTCTTTCATCTCCGTAATATCGCTAAAATTCGCTCCATTCTGTCCACTAAAGACGCTGAGATCATTATCCATGCGTTTGTTACGTCTCGCCTCGACTACTGTAACGTATTATTTTCGGGTCTCCCCATGTCTAGCATTAAAAGATTACAGTTGGTACAAAATGCGGCTGCTAGACTTTTGACAAGAACAAGAAAGTTTGATCACATTACGCCTGTACTGTATATACCTTTATATACATATATACATACATATATACCTATACTGGCTCACCTGCACTGGCTTCCTGTGCACTTAAGATGTGACTTTAAGGTTTTACTACTTACGTATAAAATACTACACGGTCTAGCTCCATCTTATCTTGCCGATTGTATTGTACCATATGTCCCGGCAAGAAATCTGCGTTCAAAGGACTCCGGCTTATTAGTGATTCCCAAAGCCCAAAAAAAGTCTGCGGGCTATAGAGCATTTTCCGTTCGGGCTCCAGTACTCTGGAATGCCCTCCCGGTAACAGTTCGCCATGCCACCTCAGTAGAAGCATTTAAGTCTCACCTTAAAACTCATTTGTATACTCTAGCCTTTAAATAGACTCCCTTTTTAGACCAGTTGATCTGCCGTCTCTTTTCTTTTTCTTCTATGTCCCACTCTCCCGTGTGGAGGGGGTCCGGTCCGATCCAGTGGCCATGTACTGCTCGCCTGTGTATCGGCTGGGGACATCTCTGCGCTGCTGGTCCGCCTACGCTTGGGATGGTTTCCTGCTGGCTCCGCTGTGAACGGGACTCTCGCTGCTGTGTCTTGGATCCTCTTTGGACTGGACTCTCGCGACTGTGTTGTATCCATTGTGGATTGAACTTTCACAGTATCATGTTAGACCCGCTCGACATCCATTGCTTTCCTCCTCTCTAAGGTTCTCATAGTCATCATTGTCACCGACGTCCCACTGGGTCATTATTGTCACCAATGTCCCACTGGGTGTGAGTTTTCCTACCGAGGATGTCGTGGTGGTTTGTACAGCCCTTTGAGACACTAGTGATTTAGGGCTATATAAGTAAACATTGATTGATTGATTGATTTCTCAACAAGGAATTTAGGGATTTCACCATCTACGCTCCGTGTTATCATCAAAAGGTTGAGAGAATGTGGAGAAATCACTGCAGGTAAGCCATGATATTACGTATCTTCCATCCCTCAGACGATACTGCATCAAAAAGCCACATCGGTGTGTAAAGGATATCACCACATGGGCTCAGGAACACTTCATAAAACCACTGTCAGTAACTACAGTTGGTCGCTACATCTGTAAGTGCAAGTTAAAACTCTACTATGCAAACCCAAAGCCATTTATCAACAACACCCAGAAACACTTCTCTGGGCCCGAGCTCATCTAAGATGGACTGATGCAAAGTGGAAAAGTGTTCTGTGGTCTGACAAGTCCACATTTCAAATTGTTTTTGGAAACTGTGGACGTTGTATCCTCTGGACCAAAGAGGAACAGAGTCATGGGGACTGTTCTAGGGTGAAAGTGTAAAAGCCAGCATGTGTGATGGTATGGGGGTGTATTAGTGAACAAGACATGGGTAACTTACACATGTGTGATGGTATGGGGGTGTATTAGTGAACAAGACATGACTAACTTACACATGTGTGATGGTATGGGGGTGTATTAGTGGTCAAGGCATGGGTAACTTACACATGTGTGATGGTATGGGGGTGTATTAGTGCCCAAGGCATGGGTAACTTACACATGTGTGATGGTATGGGGGTGTATTAGTGCCCAAGGCAGGGGTAACTTACACATGTGTGATGGTATGGGGGTGTATTAGTGAACAAGACATGGGTAACTTACACATGTGTGATGGTATGGGGGTGTATTAGTGAACAAGACATGGGTAACTTACACATGTGTGATGGTATGGGGGTGTATTAGTGAACAAGACATGGGTAACTTACACATGTGTGATGGTATGGGGGTGTATTAGTGCCCAAGACATGGGTAACTTACACATGTGTGATGGTATGGGGGTGTATTAGTGAACAAGGCATGGGTAACTTACACATGTGTGATGGTATGGGGGTGTATTAGTGAACAAGACATGACTAACTTACACATGTGTGATGGTATGGGGGTGTATTAGTGGTCAAGGCATGGGTAACTTACACATGTGTGATGGTATGGGGGTGTATTAGTGGCCAAGGCATGGGTAACTTACACATGTGTGATGGTATGGGGGTGTATTAGTGGTCAAGGCATGGGTAACTTACACATGTGTGATGGTATGGGGGTGTATTAGTGAACAAGACATGGGTAACTTACACATGTGTGATGGTATGGGGGTGTATTAGTGGCCAAGGCATGGGTAACTTACACATGTGTGATGGTATGGGGGTGTATTAGTGAACAAGACATGGGTAACTTACACATGTGTGATGGTATGGGGGTGTATTAGTGGCCAAGGCATGGGTAACTTACACATGTGTGATGGTATGGGGGTGTATTAGTGGTCAAGGCATGGGTAACTTACACATGTGTGATGGTATGGGGGTGTATTAGTGAACAAGACATGGGTAACTTACACATGTGTGATGGTATGGGGGTGTATTAGTGAACAAGACATGGGTAACTTACACATGTGTGATGGTATGGGGGTGTATTAGTGAACAAGACATGGGTAACTTACACATGTGTGATGGTATGGGGGTGTATTAGTGAACAAGACATGGGTAACTTACACATGTGTGATGGTATGGGGGTGTATTAGTGCCCAAGACATGGGTAACTTACACATGTGTGATGGTATGGGGGTGTATTAGTGCCCAAGGCATGGGTAACTTACACATGTGTGATGGTATGGGGGTGTATTAGTGCCCAAGGCAGGGGTAACTTACACATGTGTGATGGTATGGGGGTGTATTAGTGCCCAAGACAGGGGTAACTTACACATGTGTGATGGTATGGGGGTGTATTAGTGCCCAAGGCATGGGTAACTTACACATCTGTGAAGGCACCATTCATGCTGAAAGTTACATACTGCTTTTGGAACAACATATGTTTTTATCATGGACGCCCCTGCTTATTTCAGCAAGACAATTGCCACGTGTTACAACAGCATGGCAAAAAAAGAAGAAAGTTTTGTAAGGAGTTGGTTGCATGTTTGGTTCTCTCAGACTGAGGGGAGAAGGCAGGCTAAATAATGACAGTCATCACAACACAGGTGCGCGTCAGGAACAAGCGGCAGGTGAAAACAGTGAGAAACCATGGAAACATACTGAGAGGCGCACAAACCGGAACCGAATGAGTCCAAAACAAACAGAAAACACAAAAAGACTCAAAACTCTAAATCAAAATATGACCGTGGCAACAGATCATAACAAGTTTGTCAGAGTGAAGATGAAACATCTTGTCTCTGCTGTCCACACTTGACTGACAAGCAGCATGTATGAAACATCTTGTCTCTGCTGTCCACACTTGACTGACAAGCAGCATGTATGAAACATCTTGTCTCTGCTGTCCACACTTGACTGACAAGCAGCATGTATGAAACATCTTGTCTCTGCTGTCCACACTTGACTGACAAGCAGCATGTATGAAACATCTTGTCTCTGCTGTCCACACTTGACTGACAAGCAGCATGTATGAAACATTTTGTCTCTGCTGTCCACACTTGACTGACAAGCAGCATGTATGAAACATCTTGTCTCTGCTGTCCACACTTGACTGACAAGCAGCATGTATGAAACATCTTGTCTCTGCTGTCCACACTTGACTGACAAGCAGCATGTATGGAAACAGCAGCTTCTCATTCATTAAGGGCTATAATAAACTTTGATTGATCAAAACCTTTTTTTTATTTTTTTAATCAAACCTGATAAAATAAACTCATAAATGTTAAAATTACTTATTATTGAACATCTTTCAGCAGTTTACTTACAAAAACTGTGTGCCATAGAGCAGTGGTTCTCACCTGGGGGTACTTGAAGGTATGCCAAGGGGTACGTCAGATCTTTTTTAAATATTCTAAAAATAGCAACAGTTTAAAAATCATTTATACATATATTTATTGAATAATACTTCAACAAAATATGAATGTAAGTTCATAAAGTGTGAACAGAAATACAACAATGCAATATTCAGTGTTGACAGCTAGATTTTCTGTGGACATGTTCCATAAATATTGATGTTAAAGATTTATATTTTTGTGAAGAAATGTTTAGAAGTAAGTTGATGAATCCAGATGGATCTCTATTACAATCCCCAAAGAGGACACTTTAACTTGATGATTACTTCTATGTGGAGAAATCTGCATTTATCATTGAATGACTTGTTTATTTTTCAACAAGTTTTTAGTCATTTTTATATCTTTTTTCTCCAAATAGTTGAAGAAAGACCACTACACTGTTATATTCTTATCAGTGCCGCAGCAGGAAGGGGCTAGGAATACTTTTGTGCTAGAATGACAAATGAAGAGTCTTCTTGACATTTGACATGTGCAGCGTAGACCCCTCCTCATATTACATGTGTGTGTGTGTGTGTGTGTGTATGTATGAGAGAGTGTGTGTGTGTGTGTATGAGAGAGTGTGTGTGTGTGTATGAGTGTGTGTGTGTATGAGAGAGTGTGTGTGTGTGTGTGTGTATATGTATGAGAGAGTGTGTGTGTGTGTGTATATGAAATTGTGTGTGTGTGTATGAGAGAGTGTGTGTGTGTGTGTATGAGTGTGTGTGTGTGTGTGTGTGTGTATGAGAGTGTGTGTGTATATGTATGAGAGTGTGTGTGCGTGTGTGTGTGTGTGAAAGTGTGTGTGTGTGTGTATGAGAGAGTGTGTGTGTGTGTGTGTATGAGAGTGT
>NC_084639.1:28851355-28893855 GCF_033978795.1 Nerophis ophidion | reverse complement strand
ATAGACCCTAGGCTGGACTGGGGTTTTTTTTCAAAACTTTATTCTGACATAGGCTCCACCGTCCCAATTCATATTGCTGCTGGAGGACTCTTACCGGGACCCAGACTTTGTACACCCAATGGGCTTGGTCTTTAGAAGGATACCAGGTCTTTAGAAGGATACCAGGTCTTTAGAAGGATACCAGGTCTTTAGAAGGATACCAGGTCTTTAGAAGGACGGTGGATCTTGAGAATGATCCTGGGTCTTTAGAAGGATGCAGCTTAGATTGAAGCATAGCTATTGTCTGCAAATGGACATTCATGTTAGCATGTGGGCTAACATGTGTCAGCTAATAAAAAAACTTTCAGCCCCAGAAAGCAAAAACAACTTATGGTTGACAGTCAAAAAGTTAGCATACTTACTTTGTGTACACAGCTCGCTAGCTAGTGCCTGCTAGCTAGACTAGGCTAACCCCTCAGACATGCATGAGTGCTGCCTACATGCCAGATGTGCATGAGTGCTGCTACATGTAAGATGTGCATGAGTGCTGCTCATGCCAGATGCGCATGAGTGCTGCTACATGCCAGATGTGCATGAGTGCTGCTACATGCAGACATGCATGAGTGCTGCTACATGCCAGACGTGCAAGAGTGCTGCTACATGCCAGACGTGCATGAGTGCTGCTACATGCAGATGTGCATGAGTGCTGCTACATGCCAGACGTGCATGAGTGCTGCTACATGCCAGACGTGCATGAGTGCTGCTACATGCCAGAGAGCATGAGTGCTGCTACTGCCAGACGTGCATGAGTGCTGCTACATGCCAGATGTGCATGAGTGCTGCTACATGCCAGATGTGCATGAGTGCTGCTACATGCCAGATGTGCATGACTGGTGCTACATGCCAGATGTGCATGAGTGCTGCTACATGCCAGTATGCATGAGTGCTGCTACATGCCAGATGTGCATGAGTGCTGCTACATGCCAGACGGCATGAGTGCTGCTACATGCCAGACGTGCATGAGTGCTGCTACATGCCAGACGTGCATGAGTGCTGCTACATGCCAGACGTGCATGAGTGCTGCTACATGCCAGATGTGCATGAGTGCTGCTACATGCCAGATGTGCATGAGTGCTGCTACATGCCAGACGTGCATGAGTGCTGCTACATGCCAGACGTGCATGAGTGCTGCTACATGCCAGATGTGCATGAGTGCTACATGCCAGATATGCATGAGTGCTGCTACATGCCAGATGTGCATGACTGGTGCTACATGCCAGATGTGCATGAGTGCTGCTACATGCCAGATATGCATGAGTGCTGCCTACATGCTAGATGTGCATGAGTGCTGCTACATGCCAGACGTGCAGAGTGCTGCTACATGGCCAGACGTGCATGAGTGCTGCTACATGCCAGACGTGCATGAGTGCTGCTACATGCCAGACGTGCATGAGTGCTGCTACATGCCAGACGTGCATGAGTGCTGCTACATGCCAGACGTGCATGAGTGCTGCTACATGCCGGACGTGCATTGAGTGCTGCTACATGCCGGACGTGCATGAGTGCTGCTACATGCCAGATGTGCATGAGTGCTGCTACAGGCCAGATGTGCATGAGTGCTGCTACATGCCAGATGTGCATGAGTGCTGCTACATGCCAGATATGCATGAGTGCTGCTACATGCCAGATGTGCATGAGTGCTGCTACATGCAGATGTGCATGGAGTGCTGCTACATGCCAGACGTGCATGAGTGCTGCTAATGCCAGATGTGCATGAGTGCTGCTACATGCCAGACGTGCATGAGTGCTGCTACATGCCGACTGTGCATGAGTGCTGCTACATGCAGACGTGCATGAGTGCTGCTACATGCCAGACGTGCATGAGTGCTGCTACATGCCAGACGTGCATGAGTGCTGCTACATGCAGACGTGCATGAGTGCCTGCTACATGCCAGACATGCATGAGTGCTGCTACATGCCAAATGTGCATGAGTGCTGCTACATGCCTGATGTGCATGAGTGCTGCTACATGCCAGATGTGCATGAGTGCTGCTACATGCCAGACGTGCATGAGTGCTGCTACATGCCAGACGTGCACGAGTGCTGCTACATGCCAGACGTGCATGAGTGCTGCTACATGCCAGACGTGCATGAGTGCTGCTACATGCCAGATGTGCATGAGTGCTGCTAAACATGCCAGACGTGCATGAGTGCTGCTACATGCCAGACGTGCATGAGTGCTGCTACATGCCAGACATGCATGAGTGCTGCTACATGCCAGACGTGCATGAGTGCTGCTACATGCCAGACGTGCATGAGGGCTGCTACATGCCAGACGTGCATGAGTGCTGCTACATGCCAGAATGCATGAGTGCTGCTACATGCCTGACGTGCATGAGTGCTGCTACATGCTTGACGTGCATGAGTGCTGCTACATGCCAGACGTGCATGAGTGCTGCTACATGCCAGACGTGCATGAGTGCTGCTACCATGCCAGACATGCATGAGTGCTGCTACATGCCTGACGTGCATGAGTGCTGCTACATGCCAGACGTGCATGAGTGCTGCTACATGCCAGATGTGCATGAGTGCTGCTACATGCCAGACGTGCATGAGTGCTGCTACATGCTGACGTGCATGAGTGCTGCTACATGCCTGACGTGCATGAGTGCTGCTACATGCCAATTAAGACTCTCCTATTTAGATGTGGGCACCACGGAGTCAGGATTTAGGTCAATTTTATGAAACTTACACGATTATCAATCAATCAATGTTTATTTATATAGCCCCAAATCACAAATGTCTCAAAGGACTGCACAAATCATTACGACTACAACATCCTCGGAAGAATCCACAAAAGGGCAAGGAAAACTCACACCCAGTGGGCAGGGAGAATTCACATTCAGTGGGACGCCAGTGACAATGCTGACTATGAGAAACCTTGGAGAGGACCTCAGATGTGGGCAACCCCCCCTTCTGACTGCTGTTGTCTTCTTCTTCTTCTGCCTCCAGACCACTGCAGGCTCATGACTGCCCCCACAGGCCAAGGTGAGGAACTGCAGCCAGCATGATTATGCTGCTAATAGAAGTCTATACATGACTCTTGACAAAACCACTTCCTATTTCCGAGCAATCAACATATTAAAATACACTATATTTGAGGATTGTACTTATATGCCACTTTTTGTCATGCTCATATGCAAGTGCTAACAGTAAAAAGCATCACTTTAGCATCTTGGACTCCTGTCAATGCTTTCCCAAACAAAGAAGCTGGTTAATGTTCGCCTTTTTCATTCAACTTGTTGTAAATTCCTCCATCCACATTGTTTCTACAACCACACTTCACTCTTTTGTTTCACGCAATACACCTCTCCTCCTCCTCCTCCTCCTCCTCCTCCTAATTTGTTCTGTGATAGTAGAACTGAACACTATACATCAATACATACATGTACACATGTGTGGCGCAGTGGGAGAGTGGCCGTGCGCAACCCGAGGGTCCCTGGTTCAATCCCCACCTAGTACCAACCTCATCACTTCCGTTGTGTCCTGAGCAAGACACTTCACCCTTGCTCCTGATGGCTGCTGGTTAGTGCCTTGCATGGCAGCTCCCTCCATCAGTGTGTGAATGTGTTCTGTGTGGAGTTTGCATGTTCTCCCCGTGACTGTGTGGGTTCCCTACGGGTACTCCGGCTTCCTCCCACCTCCAAAGACATGCACCTGGGGATAGGCCCCTCCCACCTCCAAAGACATGCACCTGGGGATAGGCCCCTCCCACCTCCAAAGACATGCACCTGGGGATAGGTTGATTGGCAACACTAAATGGTCCCTAGTGTGTGAATGTTGTCTGTCTATCTGTGTTGGCCCTGTGATGAGGTGGCGACTTGTCCAGGGTGTACCCCACCTTCTGCCCGATTGTAGCTGAGATAGGCACCAGCGCCCTCTGCGACCTCCAAAGGGAATAAGCGGTAGGAAATGGATGGATGGATGGGTGAATGTGGAAGTAGTGTCAAAGCGCTTTGAGTACCTTGAAGGTAGAAAAGTGCTATACAAGTACAACCCATTTACCATTTATCATTACACTATACATCTTTGCATACATCTATAAAACACATCTGTACATACATTTATAGGAATATAACAGCAGGGGTGTCCAAACTTTTTTTCACCAAAAAATTCAAGCATAAAGGGGCCATTTTGGTGTTTTTCATTTTCAAAATCATTACAATATATATATATATATATATAAATATATCTTTTTATCCTTTGGGGTTCCCCTTAAGTTTGGGCACGGGGACCGAGAATGTTCTCAGTCACTCAAATTAAAATACTCTGTTTGGAAAGTACCGCTTCCCAGACATGATGGCACCTCGTCCCCTCATGACATTGCTGCTTTTACCAGCATGTATGGCAGCGCACACACACAGAGTACTTACAAGCAGACACAGTGTGGAGACAGAAAAGGGAGAATGGACGCATTTTGCTGTAAAAAGTGAAGATAAAGGTGAAGTTCTAACACTGAAACACCCTCAGGAAGAGCTGCTTTAACACATGCAGCTAACATCCCTCCACAGTGTTTTAGCTACTTCTAAATCACTAATCCTGGCCTCCGTGGCAACAAATAAAGTATGTTTCCTACAAGTAGCATTATCACTGGAGGACGGGGAATAGCTAAAGAAGCTTCACTACACAGCGTAGGATACAATAGCTCACCGCCGTCACAATGTAAACAAACGCCATGGGTGGATCTACTCCTGACATCCACTGGAATGATACCAAGTACAAGTCGATACTCCTATGATTATGTCTACTTTTTGGCATCACAACATCTTTCGTTTTGTTTTAAATTCGTATTATGTTTATAAGTCAGTAAATATGTCCCTGCACACATCGACATCCATTTCATCAGGCTTTGGGGCCAAGGGAAGGCCGCAGGTTTTTCTCTCTCATGTAAGGCCTCCCCAGGGTCCTGAAGGGCTACCTGTTCTAGCACCCTCTACCTGTCACACAGTGAAGATATAGAACATGTTTTAGTATGACTTTGGTAAGCTATGAAGCCACACCACTTGATGGATTGTACTGTGCTTCAACATAGCAGTATTATTATGCTGTGTGTAGAAGGTAAGACATATTATCTGCTGTTTTGTTTCACAATATTATGCAAAAACAAACTTTTCTTGCCTTCTGGTACCTGCTGATCTGTTTTGGGGATCTGCATAAGTCCTGAAAATGTGCATGTGTCCGCCTTTGTAGTCAATAATCTTCTTTTTCTCTATCTTCTTCTTATGGGACATTCATTCTCCACTGTTGCCATTTCTAATATAAAGTAGTGCCAAGTTCTTACTTATATCTGTCACTAAACTCTCCATGAAAGCACTAAAACATAGTGGTGTAGTGACTTTACATTATTCACCCAAGGAACTTGACCTATTAGAGAGTTCCGGTCACGGGACACATTTCGGGCGTTGTTGTTTCCGGATGAGGAGATGCTGCTCTGTTATTGATTGAAGTAAAGTGTGAATGTCATTAAAACAGTTAGTGCCATCTTTTGACACTTCTTCCACTCCCGTCCTTGCACGCTACACCGCTACAACAAAGATGACCCTGTCCAAGTGGAGGCACGTAAATAAGACACATCCTGAAGAGACTGTCAGAGAGTGAGTTGAAGATGATGAGTAAAATATCATCCATGCAAGATTTAGAGTAAAGAAGCACCATTACATGTTATGTAGATCATTTAGATAAAATGATAATAATATGAGTCCATCCATCCATCCATCATCTTCCGCTTATCCGAGGTCGGGTCGCGGGGGCAGCAGCCTAAGCAGGGAAGCCCAGACTTCCCTATCTCCAGCCACTTCGTCTAGCTCTTCCCGGGGGATCCCGAGGCGTTCCCAGGCCAGCCGGGAGACATAGTCTTCCCAACGTGTCCTGGGTCCTCCCCGTGGCCTCCTACCGGTTGGACGTGCCCTAAACACATCCTGACCAGATGCCCGAACCACCTCATCTGGCTCCTCTCGATGTGAAGGAGCAGCGGCTTTACTTTGAGTTCCTACCGGATGGCAGAGCTTCTCACCCTATCTCTAAGGGAGAGACCCGCCACCCGGCGGAGGAAACTCATTTGGGACGCTTGTACCCGTGATCTTATCCTTTCGGTCATGACCCAAAGCTCATGACCATAGGTGAGGATGGGAACGTAGATCGACCGGTAAATTGAGAGCTTTGCCTTCCGGCTCAGCTCCTTCTTCACCACAACGGATCGGTACAACGTCCGCATTACTGAAGACGCCGCACCGATCCGCCTGTCGATATCACGATCCACTCTTCCCCCACTCGTGAACAAGACTCCTAGGTACTTGAACTCCTCCACTTGGGGCAGGGTCTCCTCCCCAACCCGGAGATGGCACTCCACCCTTTTCCGGGCGAGAACCATGGACTCGGACTTGGAGGTGCTGATTCTCATTCCGGTCGCTTCACACTCGGCTGGGAACCGATCCAGAGAGAGCTGAAGATCCCGGCCAGATGAAGCCATCAGGACCACATCATCTGCAAAAAGCAGAGATCTAATCCCGTGGCCACCAAACCGGATCCCCTCAACGCCTTGACTGCGCCTAGAAATTCTGTCCATAAAAGTTATGAACAGAATGGGTGACAAAGGACAGCCTCGGCGGAGTCCAACCTTCACTGGAAACGTGTCCGACTTACTGCCAGCAATGCGGACCAAGCTCTGACACTGATAGTACAGGGAGTGGACCGCCACAATAAGACAGTCCGATACCCCATACTCTCTGAGCACTCCCCACAGGACTTCCCGAGGGACACGGTCCAATGCCTTCTCCAAGTCCACAAAGCACATGTAGACTGGTTGGGCAAACTCCCATGCACCCTCAAGAACCCTGCCGAGAGTATAGAGCTGGTCCACAGTTCCACGACCAGGACGAAAACCACACTGTTCCTCCTGAATCCGAGGTTCGACTATCCGACGTAGCCTCCTCTCCAGTACACCTGAATAAACCTTACCGGGAAGGCTTAGGAGTGTGATCCCACGATAGTTGGAACACACCCTCCGGTCCCCCTTCTTAAAGAGAGGAACCACCACCCCGGTCTGCCAATCCAGAGGTACCGCCCCCGATGTCCACGCGATGCTGCAGAGTCTTGTCAACCAAGACAGCCCCACAGCATCCAGAGCCTTAAGGAACTCCGGGCGGATCTCGTCCACCCCTGGGGCCTTGCCACCGAGGAGCTTTTTAACTACCTCAGCGACCTCAGCCCCAGAAATAGGAGAGTCCACCACAGATTCTCCAGGCACTGCTTCCTCAAAGGAAGACGTGTTGGTGGGATTGAGGAGGTCTTCGAAGTATTCCCTCCACCTATCCACAACATCCACAGTTGAGGTCAACAGAACACCATCCGCACCATACACGGTGTTGACAGTGCACTGCTTCCCCTTCCTGAGGCGGCGGATGGTGGTCCAGAATCGCTTCGAAGACGTCCGGAAGTCGTTTTCCATGGCTTCCCCGAACTCCTCCCATGTCCGAGTTTTTGCCTCCGCGACCGCTAAAGCTGCACACCGCTTGGCCCGTCGGTAACCGTCCACTGCCTCCGGAGTCCTATGAGCCAAAAGAACCCGATAGGACTCCTTCTTCAGCTTGACGGCATCCCTCACTGCTGGTGTCCACCAGGGGGTTCTAGGATTACCGCCACGACAGGCACCAACTACCTTGCGGCCACAGCTCCGATCAGCCGCCTCGACAATAATAATATGAGTATTGTGATTATTTTAAATATGAAAATAGACCTGACCAGACCCGCTGTATGGGCTGGAAAATAAGGTAAGTTAAAACAATGTTTCTATGATCTTACAGTCAATGAAGCCACGTGTCTTGTGATTGGTCAGTGTGGCAGGAAGGGGCGTGGCAGGAAGAGAAAGTGACGAGAGAGCGACGAGCAAGAAGACTTCTGTTGTGCTTCTTCTGTTCTTCATCCAGGTAAACATGCCCCTCCCCCTTGTCCTGGAAGAAGCTCCGCCCAATTTCCCCGACTCACCTCAGGTGTGTTTGTCAACTTGAGGAAAAAAAATAAAAAAATAAAAAATCATCCTTTTTCTACCGCTTTTCCCTTTCATTAAACTACAAATGCAAAACACACGAGTGAGGGGGCGGGGTCTGTCGTGGAACAGGTGGGCGGAGTCTAAGAAGAATGTCTTCATAGATATGAAGACTGAAGTGACCTCCCTGGGGTCACAGGTCAGCAGGTCGACAGGTAGAAGTGTACACTTGAGGACTCTTAAGGACACACTCCATCGCCTCCTCGCGCACACACGTCGCCCGGGGGCACGCTGGCCGAGGGGGCACAGCGGGGGGCGCCAAGTGACAGGAAAGTGTCCATCAAGAAAGCAGCCATGCAACATGACACACACACACACGCACACACACACACACACACACACACGCATAGCTAATGGCCAGTCATTTTGTCTAGGAGTGTGTTAAACAGGAAGTGATGATGGTATAAGTTCATCGCAGGTGTGTGTGTGGGGGGGGGGGGGGGGGCAGATAGACATCAGGAAACTGAAGCTGCTCATGAGCCAAACAGATGGAAGTTTCTGCCCTTTGCTCCTCAAGATAACCTCTGACCCCTCCCTCCTTGTCACTGATTGCACCTGTAACACTCCCCACTCCCCCCACCAACACACACACACACACACACACACACACACACACACACACACACACACACACACACGTGCACACACACACGTGCACACACACACACATCTCAGGGTAGGGCAGGGCAGGGTAGAGTTCCCCCCTCAGCAGACCCCTGCTCCTCACTAATTGCTTGATTGATCAGGAAGTGTTCCCATGATGAAGATCCCCTCTTTAAAGGTGTCCAAATAAAAGATGAGCAGCAGCAGACTTTGGAGAAGATTGGACAGTTGTGACTGGGAGTCAGAGTCAGAATCAGAAGCAGAAGTAGTTGATGAAGTTTCCATGTTGAGACAAACATTACAGGGAGACAGAAAAAGGGTCTGGCAACTTACAAAAACCGAGGTGACAAACAGGTAAAGTACATGGTAATTATTATATATTGTATATATTATATAAAACTATAATATATCAGTATATATCATATACTGAATATATAATAGAGTATGTAAATATGACATATATGTTATATTGCTACTCTGGTAGATTTTTAGTCTATACCTGCACTACATCTTCCAACCTTTGTAACCGAGCTACTGTGTGGAACAATTTCCTTTGTGTATGACTACACTTTGTCTAAGTCGGGGGTCGGCATCCCGCGGCTCTTTAGCGCCGCCATAGTGGCTCTCTGGAGCTTTTTCAAAAACGTATGAAAAATGGAAAAAAATGAAAGAAAGAAAACATTTTTTTTGTTTGTTTTAATATAATTTCTGTAGGAGGACAAACATGACACAAACCTCCCTAATTGTTATAAAACACACTGTTTTTAATTAATCCTGCTTCACTGATTCCAGTATTTGGCGAGCGCCGTTTTATCCTACTAATTTTGGCAGTCCTTGAACTCACCGTGGTTTGTTTACATGTACAACTTTCTCCGACTTACTAAGACGTGTTTTATGCCACTTCTTTTTCTGTCTCGTTTTGTCCACCAAACTTTTAATATTGTGCGTGAATGCACAAAGGTGAGTTTTGTTGATGTTATTGACTTGTGTGGAGTGATAATCAGACATATTTGGTCACTGCAAGCTAATCGATGCTAACATGCTATTTAGGCTAGCTGTATGTACATATTGCATCATAATGCCTCATTTGTAGATATATTTGAGCTCATTTAGTTTCCTTTAAGTCCTCTTAATTCAATTTATATCTCATGACACACTATCTGTATGTAATATGGCTTTTATTTTTTTGCAGCTCCAGACAGATTGGTTTTTGTATTTTTGGTCCAGTATGGCTCTTTCAACATTTTGGGTTGCCGACCCCTGCTCCAAGTCTAAGTCTAATCAGTTCGACATCTTTAATTATTACAGTGTTTATCATTAGGGCCCGAGCAGAGCCATCTGGTACTTTGAAGAACTCCTCCCTGGGACCAGGACAAAGTGCTTCAAATGAGAACTTCTTGACAAGTTGGGAGAGAAATGTGCCTCGGCAGACGGATGTGGGCGTGGCATGGCGCCGATCATTCATCTGATGGATCACAACAACATTTTGAACTTGAATAATTCGGCTGCAAAAATCGAGATCTGCGTCATAATTGGTCCAAGGGAAGATGGTAAGACTCTGACTGATACTAAACGCAAAGTGTATTCCCACGTGGGTCAGACTGGTAACGCCATGCCAGGAGAACTTCAAAATAAAGACATCGTCAAAATAGTTTTCTTTGGCCAAAAATAGAACAAGCATATTCTGAAAATGTACACATGACAAATGATACTCTTGACAAAACACTTCAAGTTGGTGGAAAACTGAGAACAAAATTGGTGGCGTTTCCAAAACACCAGGAACTTAGACTATGTCTCAGTGGTGTTACAAAGCAATTCAACTTCAAGCACTTCCTGTTCAACATTATCATGCTGCCAGCTCATTCAAGACCTGACATCCATAACTGCCACAACACATTCATTTCCCATCATTCAAATATCACAATGAGAATATGATCAAGGATCCAAATGACACCGTGATAGCCAATCTAAAGGTAACATAACTACAAACATAACCAATGTGAACATGGTAGAGATAATCACACAATGAAGCAGAAAAAACAACAAATGAAGATTTTTACAATGGAGTTCAGGGTGCACATGGTGCCGCCAACAAACTGTGAGTGCTGCACGGAGCTCCAACTACAAAGATGATGGTCATGTCGGTTTTGCATTTTACTGTTTCGTCATCTTTATCTGTTGAGTGGATAATTGACGATAAAAAAGTGCCTTGCTACAGCGTTAGTCTGCTGCCAGCCACAATCCATGCTGATTGGAGTAGCGGCAGCCGATCCAAAGGTCGCTTAACGTCAGCTGACCTGTCAGCTGACCTGTCATCTTTAAACCCAGTCATGAGTGACGTAGCTTACACTTGAATTGCTATTGCCCCATCCAGTGGACACATTTAGAACTGCACTTTCTTTTATTCAAAGATTGCAGCTCATGTTACACTTCAACTTATTTTGTGGGCCAGTTTAACCCGTTTGCAGGCTTGATATGGCCCTCGGGCACTCATGGTCTGTGATAAAGCGTAAATACATTTTGCCTTGGCTAGGACGTGGGCGGGGCTTGGCGCCAAACTTTGATCTGAAGGTTGGCCACAAAACAGGAGACGATAATAACGCGGCTGCACAGGTTGAGATTTGGATCATAACTGGTCAAAATGATCAATTTGACACCATGAAGTACTGGATTGGTCGGTCATTATTTCTACCTCTTCATAGTGGGCGGAGCCTGGCGGCGCAACTTGCTCCTTGCCGTCATCAATTCAATTGTGGCTTTAGAGCTGTGCTTGTCAATGATCTTCTGTTAGGAGGAAGAAACCACCCCCACCCCCACCCGCTGACAGAATGTAGTGTGAATGTAAGAATAGTTTGGATGTTGGAATGGTTTGAATGTAGAAGACTTTGAATTTCCAGAAAAAGGGGAATTAGGTTTGGAAGTTGTGAAAGTGTGAATGTCCAGGATGAGTGGAATGTGTTGATGCTGGAATGTTTTCAATAGCTTGAAAATTGTGGCAATTGTGCAATTTGGAAACAATTACAATTCATTTCAATGGCAACTTCCTGGAAATTTGTGAATTTGGGGAAAAACATGATTTATGTTGTAAAATGATTCGAAGCATGAATGTCCTGAATGAGATGAATTGGTTGCTGTTGGAATTGTTTCAATCGGTCCAGAAATGTTGAAGTAGTAAATGGTATTAGGGAATTTTAGGAAAAGTCCGGAATTTTTTTGAAAATGGTAAACAACTTGAATGGTCTGAATGGTTGGTCTTAGATTTTTATAAATTGGTGGACAAATGTTGAAGTGATAACACGTTGAGTTGAAAAATGGTATTACGGAATTCCAGGAATTTGGGAAAAAATTAAAATTTTTCCAGTTCAAAAACCACTTTGATTTCTGACCTGACTAAGAGGAATGTTTGGACGCTTGAAAAAAATGTGGGAGGGAGGAATAGTTGCCAGAAAAAAGGATGAAAACAGAGCTTTGGAAAACCAGGGATTCTGGAAGGAATAATAATAATAATAATAATAATATAAATTATGGATTAGATTTATATCCCGCTTTTCTATTATTAGATAGTGACAGAGAAGTGGGAAGCCATCATTCATTCACACGATGGTGGTGGTAAGCTACATCTGTAGCCACAGCTGCTCTGGGGTAGACTGACAGTTTGCGCCGACCACCACCTATCATTCATTCATTCATTCATTCATTCATTCACCAGTGTGGGCGGCACCGGGGGCAAGGGTGAAGTGTCCTGCCCAAGGACACAACGGCAGGTAAGTAGGTTAAGGAGGGTTAGTAAAGTTAAAGTTAAAGTAGCAATGATAGTCACACACACACCAGGTGTGGTGAAATGTGTCCTCTGCATTTGATCCATCCCCTTGATCCCCCCCTGGGAGGTGAGGGGAGCAGTGGGCCCGGGAATCATTTTTGGTGATTTAACCCCCAATTCCAAGCCTTGATGCTGAGTGCCAAGCAGAGAGGTGATGGCTCCCATTTTTATAGTCTTTGCTATGACTCACAAGCCCCCGATGTCAGGGCGGACACTCTAACCACGGAGTAGGTTAGTAGGCTAAGTTTTGTGGAATCTGTAAAGTGGCGGCCTAGAGGAAGGAAGGACTAAGTGGCGAGGGGTTGGGGGTGACTTGTCCTCAACAATCAGCTTGAAATTCTGAAGGCGCAGCACCAAAGTCATCCAGAGGGCGAGGGGACTCCTGGCTGTGACGGTCCCCCCAAGCCACCATGTCAGTGACCTGTGACCCCCCCAAAAGGCTCCTGGACACTCCAATCTACTTTCCTGACCACAACACAAATGAGGTGTGGATAGTTTGGATACAGTCCCAGGTTGCTGGTCCAGGCAGGGCCCCGGGGGCCTGGTCCCGGTCCAGACTGAATAATGACAGTCTTGTTGGAGGCGATGACGAAGCGGCGAGAGGAAGTTGAAAAGGTTGAAATGCAGCGTGAAGAAAAGTATAAATCAGCTGGGGGGGGCACAATGGCGGCGAGGGGGGGCGAGCGCCATCATGTAAAATAGTTAAAAGCTTATTAGAGGCGCTGAAAGGCCGAGTGCTTTGGACTTTGTTTGGGGACACCCTGAGCTCCTCCTTTCAAGTGATTGTGAAGGGGGCCATTGAGGGGGGGCCGGGGTGGGCTCTTAAAGCTCCTTTAGAAGGAGGCCAACTCCCCACAGGCGCATGCCCTTTAGCTCCATTACTGATTCACCCTCACGCCGCCTTCTGCCGCCATTGTCCTGTGCTGGCAGGCCGCACCTGACCCACAATGAGCCCAGGGACCGGGACCGTACCGGGGCCCCGACCGGGTCCGGTGCTGACCCCTGTGCTGGGCTCGGGCAATAAAAGATGTGCAAGGTGTGGGGGTGTGGGGGTGGGGGGCTGTTAAACATGGAGGCTCTGAATGAGGCGGGTCTCTGGATAGAAAAGGTGGAGGCCTGATCCCTTCTCTCTTTTCTTTCTCTTTCTTTAGGGCCCCCCCGCCCCCTCCCATTCACATAAAGGGGAGAACAAAATTCCAAGTGGGCCTATTGGTGCCGTACTTAGATTAATTAGAGGCTCCTTTAGAGGCCATTCAGCCCCCCTCTCAAACGGGGGTCCCTCTCTAAAGTTCTCACATCCATTTGCATTTGTTTGTGTGGCCAGGAAGGGGGTACAGGGGGGGGGGGGACCAAAATATTCTTTTAATGGCTTTTTCACTACGCTACGCTACGTTTTCTTTCTCCTTTCAAGGCGCTAACTGCCCTCCGCTGCACCCGCCAACCAGCAGGAAACCTTTCAATGTGACTGCGATAAAATGTTGGAGTCCTTCTGGAACATTCCCAGTCATCTTATATTCCTGACTATCCTCCGGAGCCCCACACGCTATACCCAATAGGTTGTGTGCGGTCATGTGACTTAGGAATGAAACTCCAAACCCATCACAATCTACTGCATCGGAGTACACCAGGGGTCTAGATCTGACCTCTAAAAGCAGATACTGAGACTTAGACTTAGACCGAGTGTATTGCTCCACAAGGGAAACTGTTCCACACAGTAGCTCAGCTACAAAGGACAGAAAGTGTAAGGATGGAAAGGATAATGCAGGTGTGAAGTAGACTAAAAATGTACTGTAGTAGCAATATCACATATTTAAAATTTGCATATTATATATACAGTATGTAATATATACTGCTATATTGTATGTTGATATGATATATACCAATGAACATGTACAATATTACAGTATGTGTAACAGAATAGTGAGTAGAAAATGTAGATAATAAAGAAAGAAAGGTAGCTAACATGTCAGGTAATACACAGATATCATCTATTGGTGTATGGACAGTGTTTTATACAGGTAATAGACTGATATCATCAGGTAATAGACAGATATCATCTATTGCTGTATGGACAGTGTTTTATACAGGTAATAGACTGATATCATCAGGTAATAGACAGATATCATCTATTGGTGTATGGACAGTGTTTTATACAGGTAATAGACTGATATCATCAGGTAATAGACAGATATCATATATTGCTGTGGTTTGGCTGGCTGTCCGGATCAGTTTGTCAATGCGGCTGAAGTCCCTTCTGCTGGTGCTGATGCTCCAACAAACCACTGATAAAGTACAGTGCACTGGTCAGAGCACACTGATAAAGTACAGTGCACTGGTCAGAGCACACTGATAAAGTACAGTGCACTGGTCACAGCACACTGATAAAGTACAGTGCACTGGTCACACAGCAAACTGATAAAGTACAGTGCACTGGTCAGAGCACACTGATAACGTACAGTGCACTGGTCATAGCACACTGATAAAGTACAGTGCACTGGTCACACAGCACACTGATAAAGTACAGTGAACTGGTCACAGCACACTGATAAAGTACAGTGCACTGACCACAGCACACTGATAAAGTACAGTGCACTGGTCAGAGCACACTGATAAAGTACAGTGCACTGGTCACAGCACACTGATAAAGTACAGTGCACTGGTCACACAGCACACTGATAAAGTACAGTGCACTGGTCAGAGCACACTGATAAAGTACAGTGCACTGGTCAGAGCACACTGATAAAGTACAGTGCACTGGTCATAGCACACTGATAAAGTACAGTGCACTGGTCACACAGCACACTGATAAAGTACAGTGAACTGGTCACAGCACACTGATAAAGTACAGTGCACTGACCACAGCACACTGATAAAGTACAGTGCACTGGTCAGAGCACACTGATAAAGTACAGTGCACTGGTCACAGCACACTGATAAAGTACAGTGCACTGGTCACACAGCACACTGATAAAGTACAGTGCACTGGTCAGAGCACACTGATAAAGTACAGTGCACTGGTCAGAGCACACTGATAAAGTACAGTGCACTGGTCATTGCACACTGATAAAGTACAGTGCACTGGTCACACAGCACACTGATAAAGTACAGTGAACTGGTCACAGCACACTGATAAAGTACAGTGCACTGACCACAGCAAACTGATAAAGTACAGTGCGCTGGTCAGAGCACACTGATAAAGTACAGTGCACTGGTCACAGCACACTGATAAAGTACAGTGCACTGGTCACACAGCACACTGATAAAGTACAGTGCACTGGTCAGAGCACACTGATAAAGTACAGTGCACTGGTCAGAGCACACTGATAAAGTACAGTGCACTGGTCACACAGCACACTGATAAAGTACAGTGAACTGGTCACAGCACACTGATAAAGTACAGTGCACTGACCACAGCACACTGATAAAGTACAGTGCACTGGTCAGAGCACACTGATAAAGTACAGTGCACTGGTCACAGCACACTGATAAAGTACAGTGCACTGGTCACACAGCACACTGATAAAGTACAGTGCACTGGTCAGAGCACACTGATAAAGTACAGTGCACTGGTCAGAGCACACTGATAAAGTACAGTGCACTGGTCAGAGCACACTGATAAAGTACAGTGCACTGGTCACACAGCACACTGATAAAGTACAGTGAACTGGTCACAGCACACTGATAAAGTACAGTGCACTGACCACAGCACACTGATAAAGTACAGTGCACTGGTCAGAGCACACTGATAAAGTACAGTGCACTGGTCACAGCACACTGATAAAGTACAGTGCACTGGTCAGAGCACACTGATAAAGTACAGTGCACTGGTCAGAGCACACTGATAAAGTACAGTGCACTGGTCAGAGCACACTGATAAAGTACAGTGCACTGGTCACAGCACACTGATAAAGTACAGTGCACTGACCACAGCACACTGATAAAGTACAGTGCACTGGTCAGAGCACACTGATAAAGTACAGTGCACTGGTCACAGCACACTGATAAAGTACAGTGCACTGGTCACACAGCACACTGATAAAGTACAGTGCACTGGTCAGAGCACACTGATAAAGTACAGTGCACTGGTCACACAGCACACTGATAAAGTACAGTGAACTGGTCACAGCACACTGATAAAGTACAGTGCACTGGCCACAGCACACTGATAAAGTACAGTGCACTGGTCATAGCACACTGATAAAGTACAGTGCACTGGTCATAGCACACTGATAAAGTACAGTGAACTGGTCACACAGCACACTGATAAAGTACAGTGAACTGGTCACAGCACACTGATAAAGTACAGTGCACTGACCACAGCACACTGATAAAGTACAGTGCACTGGTCAGAGCACACTGATAAAGTACAGTGCACTGGTCACAGCACACTGATAAAGTACAGTGCACTGGTCACACAGCACACTGATAAAGTACAGTGCACTGGTCAGAGCACACTGATAAAGTACAGTGCACTGGTCAGAGCACACTGATAAAGTACAGTGCACTGGTCAGAGCACACTGATAAAGTACAGTGCACTGGTCACACAGCACACTGATAAAGTACAGTGAACTGGTCACAGCACACTGATAAAGTACAGTGCACTGGCCACAGCACACTGATAAAGTACAGTGCACTGGTCATAGCACACTGATAAAGTACAGTGAACTGGTCACACAGCACACTGATAAAGTACAGTGAACTGGTCACAGCACACTGATAAAGTACAGTGCACTGACCACAGCACACTGATAAAGTACAGTGCACTGGTCAGAGCACACTGATAAAGTACAGTGCACTGGTCACAGCACACTGATAAAGTACAGTGCACTGGCCACAGCACACTGATAAAGTACAGTGCACTGGTCACAGCACACTGATAAAGTACAGTGCACTGGCCACAGCACACTGATAAAGTACAGTGCTCTGGTCACACAGCACACTGATAAAGTACAGTGCACTGGTCACAGCACACTGATAAAGTACAGTGCACTGGTCACACAGCACACTGATAAAGTACAGTGCACTGGTCACAGCACACTGATAAAGTACAGTGCACTGGTCACACAGCACACTGATAAAGTACAGTGCACTGGCCACAGCACACTGATAAAGTACAGTGCACTGGTCACACAGCACACTGATAAAGTACAGTGCACTGGTCACACAGCACACTGATAAAGTACAGTGCACTGGTCACACAGCACACTGATAAAGTACAGTGCACTGGTCACAGCACACTGATAAAGTACAGTGCACTGGTCACACAGCACACTGATAAAGTACAGTGCACTGGCCACAGCACACTGATAAAGTACAGTGCACTGGCCACAGCACACTGATAAAGTACAGTGCACTGGTCACACAGCACACTGATAAAGTACAGTGCACTGGTCACACAGCACACTGATAAAGTACAGTGCACTGGCCACAGCACACTGATAAAGTACAGTGCACTGGTCACACAGCACACTGATAAAGTACAGGTTCCAACAGTGTGAATTACTCACAATCAGATAGTAGAAAGTTGGATTGAGTCAATATGTTTACACAGACAATGTCTTGGAAGACAAAAGATGATGTTGTGAAGGATGTGAGATGTAAAGAAGACACCAGGCTTGGTCTGACATTCTTATTTAGAAGCTCCATCATCACCTGATTTATTTGATGGAACTTTCTGATGTTCAGGCTGACTTGACCTCTCATGTCCTGGCCTTCTCTATGTATCCAGGTGAAAGTTGCACACACACACACACACACACACACACACACACACACACACACACACACACACACAGAAGGACAGGTTCGGCACTAGCAAAAACAACATGAGGGCATCAAGCTGGTCTCAGGTCAGTTTGTCTTCTGATAAAAGTGTGCAACACCTGCTCTTACCTGTGTGACTGACAGTGTCAACATCACACGCACACACACACACACACACACACACACACACACACACACACACACACACACACACACACACACACACACACACAGAGGTTATTGCTCTACTACTAATACTACTACTACATTTCTACAATACTATAGATCTCTTACTGTACTATTACTACATGTCTCCTACATTGAGAGTCATATAGTACATCAGTATTGCAGTACTACATGTCTCCTGCAGTACAAGAGTACTATTTGTCTGGGAACTAAATTTGTCTGTAACAAATAATCACTAAGTATAATTGTAGCATCTTTTAGCCAATCAAAGGCAGATGCATGCACATTTTCAGGACTTATGCAGATCCCCAAAACAGATCAGCAGGTACCAGAAGGCAAGAAAAGTTTGTTTTTGCATAATATTGTGAAACAAAACAGCAGATAATATGTCTTACCTTCTACACACAGCATAATAATACTGCTATGTTGAAGCACAGTACAATCCATCAAGTGGTGTGGCTTCATAGCTTACCAAAGTCATACTAAAACATTTTCTTTGATTTTTGAGCGCTGTGTGTAATGGTCTATATTTTCAATGGAACATATAACATGTTGCTGTCGTTTACTTGAGTCATATTGCAGTCTACACATATCTCTTATGTGTGACTGCCATCATATTGCAGTCTACACGTATCTCCTATGTGTGACTGCCATCATATTGCAGTCTACATGTATCTCCTATGTGTGACTGCCATCAAATTGCAGTCTACACGTATCTCTTTTGAGGGACTGCCATCATATTGCAGTCTACAGGTCTCTCTTATGTGTGACTGCCATCATATTGCAGTCTACACGTCTCTCTTATGTGTGACTGCCATCATATTGCAGTCTACACGTCTCTCTTATGTGTGACTGCCATCATATTGCAGTCTACACGTCTCTCTTATGTGTGACTGCCATCTACTGGTCACCCTTATCATTACACCATGTACCAAATAAAATTGCTTTGAGGTCGGTAAGCGTAACCAGAATTATTCTGTACATTAGGTGTATGGGGATTTAAGGTGCACCGTCGAGTTTGGAGAAAATGAAAGGATTTGAAGTGCGCCTTATAGTCTGAAGAATACAGTATTTTTCTTTGTTTAACTAAATCTGATCAAACACAATTTCAACAAAACTAAATGTATTCATGGGTTCATCTCAGTCAACTTTAAAGCCTTTTTGACAACAGTCTACATGTATCTCTTATGTGTGACTGCCATCATATTGCAGTCCACACGTATCTCTTATGTGTGACTGCCATCATATTGCAGTCTACATGGATCTCTTATGTGTGACTGCCATCATATTGCAGTCTACACGTATCTCCTATGTGTGACTGCCATCATATTGCAGTCTACACGTATCTCCCATGTGTGACTGCCATCATATTGCAGTCTACACGTATCTCTTATGTGTGACTGCCATCATATTGCAGTCTACACGTATCTCTTAAGTGTGACTGCCATCATATTGCAGTCTACATGTATCTCCTATGTGTGACTGCCATCATATTGCAGTCTACACGTATCTCTTATGTGTGACTGCCATCATATTGCAGTCTACACGTATCTCTTATGTGTGACTGCCATCATATTGCAGTCTACATGTATCTCTTATGTGTGACTGCCATCATATTGCAGTCTACACGTATCTCTTATGTGTGACTGCCATCATATTGCAGTCTACATGTATCTCTTATGTGTGACTGCCATCATATTGCAGTCTACACGTATCTCTTATGTGTGACTGCCATCATATTGCAGTCTACACGTATCTCTTAAGTGTGACTGCCATCATATTGCAGTCTACATGTATCTCCTATGTGTGACTGCCATCATATTGCAGTCTACACGTATCTCTTATGTGTGACTGCCATCATATTGCAGTCTACACGTATCTCTCATGTGTGACTGCCATCATATTGCAGTCTACATGTATCTCTTATGTGTGACTGCCATCATATTGCAGTCTACACGTATCTCTCATGTGTGACTGTCATCATATTGCAGTCTACATGTATCTCTTATGTGTGACTGCCATCATATTGCAGTCTACACGTATCTCTCATGTGTGACTGCCATCATATTGCAGTCTACAAGTATCTCTTATGTGTGACTGCCATCATATTGCAGTCTACATGTATCTCTCATGTGTGACTGCCATCATATTGCAGTCTACATGTATCTCTTATGTGTGACTGCCATCATATTGCAGTCTACATGTATCTCTTATGTGTGACTGCCATCATATTGCAGTCTACACGTATCTCTCATGTGTGACTGCCATCATATTGCAGTCTACATGTATCTCTTATGTGTGACTGCCATCATATTGCAGTCTACATGTATCTCTTATGTGTGACTGCCATCACATTGAAGTCTACACGTATCTCTCATGTGTGACTGCCATCATATTGCAGTCTACACGTATCTCTCATGTGTGACTGCCATCATATTGCAGTCTACATGTATCTCTTATGTGTGACTGCCATCATATTGCAGTCTACACGTATCTCTTATGTGTGACTGCCATCATATTGCAGTCTACACGTATCTCTCATGTGTGACTGCCATCATATTGCAGTCTACATGTATCTCTTATGTGTGACTGCCATCATATTGCAGTCTACACGTATCTCTTATGTGTGACTGCCATCATATTGCAGTCTACACGTATCTCTTATGTGTGACTGCCATCATATTGCAGTCTACACGTATCTCCCATGTGTGACTGCCATCATATTGCAGTCTACATGTATCTCTTATATGTGACTGCCATCATATTGCAGTCTACATGTATCTCCCATGTGTGACTGCCATCATATTGCAGTCTACACGTATCTCCCATGTGTGACTGCCATCATATTGCAGTCTACATGTATCTCTTATGTGTGACTGCCATCATATTGCAGTCTACACATATCTCCCATGTGTGACTGCCATCATATTGCAGTCTACATGTATCTCTTATGTGTGACTGCCATCATATTGCAGTCTACAAGTATCTCTTATGTGTGACTGCCATCATATTGCAGTCTACACGTATCTCTCATGTGTGACTGCCATCATATTGCAGTCTACATGTATCTCTTATGTGTGACTGCCATCATATTGCAGTCTACAAGTATCTCTTATGTGTGACTGCCATCATATTGCAGTCTACAAGTATCTCTTATGTGTGACTGCCATCATATTGCAGTCTACACGTATCTCCCATGTGTGACTGCCATCATATTGCAGTCTACATGTATCTCTTATGTGTGACTGCCATCATATTGCAGTCTACATGTATCTCTTATGTGTGACTGCCATCATATTGCAGTCTACACGTATCTCCCATGTGTGACTGCCATCATATTGCAGTCTACATGTATCTCTCATGTGTGACTGCCATCATATTGCAGTCTACATGTATCTCTTATGTGTGACTGCCATCATATTGCAGTCTACACGTATCTCCCATGTGTGACTGCCATCATATTGCAGTCTACATGTATCTCTTATGTGTGACTGCCATCATATTGCAGTCTACACGTATCTCCCATGTGTGACTGCCATCATATTGCAGTCTACATGTATCTCTTATGTGTGACTGCCATCATATTGCAGTCTACAAGTATCTCTTATGTGTGACTGCCATCATATTGCAGTCTACAAGTATCTCTTATGTGTGACTGCCATCATATTGCAGTCTACACGTATCTCCCATGTGTGACTGCCATCATATTGCAGTCTACATGTATCTCTTATGTGTGACTGCCATCATATTGCAGTCTACATGTATCTCTTATGTGTGACTGCCATCATATTGCAGTCTACACGTATCTCCCATGTGTGACTGCCATCATATTGCAGTCTACATGTATCTCTCATGTGTGACTGCCATCATATTGCAGTCTACATGTATCTCTTATGTGTGACTGGCATCATATTGCAGTCTACACGTATCTCCCATGTGTGACTGCCATCATATTGCAGTCTACATGTATCTCTTATGTGTGACTGCCATCATATTGCAGTCTACACGTATCTCCCATGTGTGACTGCCATCATATTGCAGTCTACATGTATCTCTTATGTGTGACTGCCATCATATTGCAGTCTACAAGTATCTCTTATGTGTGACTGCCATCATATTGCAGTCTACAAGTATCTCTTATGTGTGACTGCCATCATATTGCAGTCTACACGTATCTCCCATGTGTGACTGCCATCATATTGCAGTCTACATGTATCTCTTATGTGTGACTGCCATCATATTGCAGTCTACACGTATCTCCCATGTGTGACTGCCATCATATTGCAGTCTACACGTATCTCTTATGTGTGACTGCCATCATATTGCAGTCTACACGTATCTCCCATGTGTGACTGCCATCATATTGCAGTCTACATGTATCTCTTATGTGTGACTGCCATCATATTGCAGTCTACACGTATCTCTTATGTGTGACTGCCATTTACTGGTCACACTTATCATTTCACCATGTACTAAATTAAATAGCTTTGAGGTCGGTAAGCACAACCACAATTATGACGTACATTAGGCACATAAGGCACACTGTGGAGTTTTGAGAAGAAAAAAAAAGGATCTTAAGTATGCTTAAAGTCTGAAAAATACAGAATGTTTTTTCTTAAATCAACTTGTTTTCTTGCAAACTTGAAAAAGAAAACAGACTCCCAAGACGTGCAAGTTGAAATATGAAGTCATGTGACCTGCCGCACGTCTTTCATGTTGGAGGACACACACACACACACACACACACACACACACACACACACACACACACACACACACACACACACACACACACACACACACACACACACACTCCTTGTGTGTCGCAGCCTGGAGGTCAGGGGGGCTCCCAGAGAAAGGAACAGTGTATTAGTGAGACATCCCCCCCCCCTCCCTGGAGGCCCCCCGAGAGCTGGCTGTCATGTGGTTTGAAGACACTTCCTCCTGAGTGTGTCCTGCCAGGTCAAAGGTCACAGTTCAGGTAGCTGAAGGCGGCACAGAGCGGTCATGTGACCTGATGGCATGGACTTCATCCCTGGGACCACCTGTGCCACCACAGGATGTTTCCTGCAAGTTGTATAGAAGTTTTGGGATCTGAAAGTGATAAAGTTTCAGTTGTGGTGTAAAACTGATGGATCTACTGCCCCTGGTACACCACGCCAGGAGGACTTCTACACAGGGACAACTTCACAATTGTTTTCTTTGGCCAAGAATTGAAGAAGAATATTCTGAAAATGCACACATGACAAATGATCCTCTTGGCAAAACACTGCCACAACACATTCATTTCCCATCAATCAAACATCACAATGAGAATATGATCAAGGATCCAAATGACACCGTGATAGCCAATCTAAAGGTAACATAACTACAAACATAACCAGTGTGAACATGGTAGATTTAATCACACAATGAAGTAGAAAAAACAACAAATGAAGATTTTTACAATGGAGTTCAGGGTGCACATGGTGCCGCCAACAAACTGTGAGCGCTGCACGGAGCTCCAACTACAAAGATGATGGTCATGTCGGTCTTGCATTTTACTGATTCGTCATCTTTATCTGTTGAGTGGATAATTGACAATAAAAAAAGTGCCTTGCTACAGCGTTAGTCTGCTGCCAGTCACAATCCACGCTGATTGGAGTAGCGGCAGCCGATCCAGAGGGAGCTTAATGTCAGCTGACCTGTCATCTTTAAACCCAGTCATGAGTGACTTGGCTTATACTTGAATTGCTATTGCCCCATCCAGTGGATCCATTTAGAACTGCACTTTCTAAACACTCTGTGGAAACACTCCCCACCCACACTGCTCGGTACCTCGTCTGAGCTGCTGTGTCCTACATGTCCATAGTAACTAATTACATTCCAAAGTAACTAATTAGATGACCATAGTAACTAATTACATTCCAAAGTAACTAATTAGATGACCATAGTAACTAATTAGATGACCATAGTAACGCATTACATAACCATAGTACCTAATTAGATGACCATAGTAACTAATTACATGACCATAGTGACTCATTAGATGACCATAGTAACTCATTAAATAACCATAGTAACACAATACATGACCATAGTAACTAATTACATAACCATAATAACTCATTAAATAACCATAGTAACTAATTACATTATCACAGTAACTGATTTCCATAGAAACTAATTACATGACCATAGTAATTAGATGACCATAGTAACTAATTACATGACCATAGTAATTAGATGACCATAGTAACTAATTACATAACCATAGTAACTCATTACATAACCATAGTAACTAATTAGATGACCATAATAACTACTCAGATTACCATAGTAACTAATTACATGACCATAGTAATTAGATGACCATTGTAACTAATTAGATGACCATAGTAACTAATCAGATTACCATAGTAACTAATTACATTATCACAGTAACAAATTAGATTTCCATAGTAACTAATTAGATGACCATAGTAACTCATTAGGTGACCATAGTAACTCATTAGGTGACCATAGTAACTAATTAGATGACCATAGTAACTAATTGGATGACCATAGTAACTCATTAGGTGACCATAGTAACTAATTAGATGACCATAGTAACTAATTACATGACCATAGTAACTAATTACATGACCATAGTAATTATTAGATGACCATAGTAACTAATTAGATGACCATAGTAACTAATTAGATGACCATAGTAACTAATTAGATGACCATAGTAACTAATTAGATGACCATAGTAACACAATACATGACCATAGTAACTAATTACATTATCACAGTAACAAATTAGATTTCCATAGTAACTAATTAGATGACCATAGTAACTCATTAGATGACCATAGTAACTAATCAGATGACCATAGTAACTAATTACATGACCATAGTAACTAATTACATGACCATAGTAATTATTGGATGACCATAGTATTTCATTAGATGACCATAGTAACTCATTAGATGACCATAGTAACTAATTACATGACCATAGTAATTATTAGATGACCATAGTAACTGGTAGAGGAGTTTGCGTGTCCCAATGATCCTAGGAGCTATGTTGTCCGGGGGCATAAAGCCCCCTGGTAGGGTCTCCCAAGGCAAACAGGTTCTAGGTGTGGGATCAGACAAAGAGCAGCTCAAAGACCTTTTATGAAGATGAAAAATCATGGACCCAGATTTCCCTCGCCCGGACGCGGGTCACCGGGGCCCCCCTCTGGAGCCAGGCCCGGAGTTGGGGCACGATGGCGAGCGCCTGGTGGCCGGGCCTGTTCCCATGGGGCCCGGCCGGGCACAGCCCGAAGAGGCAACGTGGGTCACCCCTCCAATGGGCTCACCACCCATAGCAGGGGCCATAGAGGTCGGGTGCATTGTGAGCTGGGCGACAGCCGAAGGCAGGGCACTTGGCGGTCTGATCCTCGGCTACAGAAGCTAGCTCTTGGGACGTGGAACGTCACGTCACTGGGGGGGAAAGAGCCTGAGCTAGTGCGCGAGGTGGAGAAGTTCCGGCTGGATATAGTCGGACTCACTTCGACGCACAGCAAGGGCTCTGGAACCACTTCTCTCGAGAGGGATTGGACCCTCTTCCACTCTGGCGTTGCCGGCAGTGAGAGGCGACGGGCTGGGATGGCAATTCTTGTTTCCCCCCGACTCAAAGCCTGTACGTTGGAGTTCAACCCGGTGGACGAAAGGGTAGCCTCCCTCCGCCTTCGGGTGGGGGGACGGGTCCTGACTGTTGTTTGTGCTTATGCACCAAACAGCAGTTCAGAGTACCCACCCTTTTTGGGTACACTCGAGGGAGTACTGGAAAGTGCTCCCCCGGGTGATTCCCTTGTCCTACTGGGAGACTTCAACGCTCACGTTGGCAACGACAGTGAAACCTGGAGAGGCGTGATTGGGAAGAATGGCCGCCCGGATCTGAACCCGAGTGGTGTTTTGTTATTGGACTTTTGTGCTGGTCACAGTTTGTCCATAACAAACACCATGTTCAAAGATAAGGGTGTCCATATGTGCACTTGGCACCAGGACACCCTAGGCCGCAGTTCCATGATCGACTTTATAGTTGTTACATCGGATTTGCGGCCTCATGTTTTGGACACTCGGGTGAAGAGAGGGGCGGAGCTTTCTACCGATCACCACCTGGTGGTGAGTTGGTTGCGATGATGGGGGAGGATGCCGGACAGACCTGGCAGGCCCAAACGCATTGTGAGGGTCTGCTGGGAACGTCTGGCAGAGTCTCCTGTCAGACAAAGTTTCAATTCCCACCTCCGGAAGAACTTTGAACATGTCACGAGGGAGGTGCTGGACATTGAGTCCGAGTGGACCATGTTCCGCACCTCTATTGTCGAGGCGGCAGATCGGAGCTGTGGCCGCAAGGTAGTTGGTGCCTGTCGGGGCAGCAATCCTAAAACCCGTTGGTGGACACCAGCGGTGAGGGATGCCGTCAAGCTGAAGAAGGAGTCCTATCGGGTCCTTTTGGCTCATAGGACTCCGGAGGCAGTGGACAGGTACCGACAGGCCAAGCGGTGTGCAGCTTCAGCGGTCGCGGAGGCAAAAACTCGGACATGGGAAGAGTTCGGGGAAGCCATGGAAAACGACTTCCGGACGGCTTCGAAGCGATTCTGGACCACCGTCCGCCGCCTCAGGAAGGGGAAGCAGTGCACTATCAACACCGTGTATGGTGCGGATGGTGTTCTGCTGACCTCGACTGCGGATGTTGTGGATCGGTGGAAGGAATACTTCGAAGACCTCCTCAATCCCACCAACACGTCTTCCTATGAGGAAGCAGTGCCTGGGGAATCTGTGGTGGACTCTCCTATTTCTGGGGCTGAGGTCGCTGAGGTAGTTAAAAAGCTCCTCGGTGGCAAGGCCCCAGGGGTGGATGAGACCCGCCCGGAGTTCCTTAAGGCTCTGGATGCTGTGGGGCTGTCTTGGTTGACAGGACTTTGCAGCATCGCGTGGACATCGGGGGCGGTACCTCTGGATTGGCAGACCGGGGTGGTGGTTCCTCTCTTTAAGAAGGGGGACCGGAGGGTGTGTTCCAACTATCGTGGGATCACACTCCTGGGCCTTCCCGGTAAGGTTTATTCAGGTGTACTGGAGAGGAGGCTACGTCGGATAATCGAACCTCGGATTCAGGAGGAACAGTGTGGTTTTCGTCCTGGTCGTGGAACTGTGGACCAGCTCTATACTCTCGGCAGGGTTCTTGAGGGTGCATGGGAGTTTGCCCAACCAGTCTACATGTGTTTGTGGACTTGGAGAAGGCATTCGAACGTGTCCCTCGGGAAGTCCTGTGGGGAGTGCTCAGAGAGTATGGGGTACCGGACTGTCTTATTGTGGCGGTCCGCTCCCTGTACGATCAGTGCCAGAGCTTGGTCCGCATTGCCGGCAGTAAGTCGAACACATTTTCAGTGAGGGTTGGACTCCGCCAAGGCTGTCCTTTGTCACCGATTCTGTTCATAACTTTTATGGACAGAATTTCTAGGCGCAGTCAAGGCGTTGAGGGGTTCCGGTTTGGTAACCGCAGGATTAGGTCTCTGCTTTTTGCAGATGATGTGGTCCTGATGGCTTCATCTGACCGGGATCTTCAGCTCTCGCTGGATCGGTTCTTAGCCGAGTGTGAAGCGACCGGAATGAGAATCAGCACCTCCAAGTCCGAGTCCATGGTTCTCGCCCGGAAAAGGGTGGAGTGCCATCTCCGGGTTGGGGAGGAGACCCTGCCCCAAGTGGAGGAGTTCAAGTACCTAGGAGTCTTGTTCACGAGTGAGGGAAGAGTAGATGGTGAGATCGACAGGCGGATCGGTGCGGCGTCTTCAGTAATGCGGACGTTGTACCGATTCGTTGTGGTGAAGAAGGAGCTGAGCCGGAAGGCAAAGCTCTCAATTTACCGGTCGATCTACGTTCCCATCCTCACCTATGGTCATGAGCTTTGGGTCATGACCGAAAGGATAAGATCACGGGTACAAGCGGCCCAAATGAGTTTCCTCCGCCGTGTGGCGGGTCTCTCCCTTAGAGATAGGGTGAGAAGCTCTGCCATCCGGGAGGAACTCAAAGTAAAGCCGCTGCTCCTCCACATGGAGAGGAGCCAGATGAGGTGGTTCGGGCATCTGGTCAGGATGCCACCCGAACGCCTCCCTAGGGAGGTGTTTAGGGCACGTCCAACCGGTAGGAGGCCACGGGGAAGACCCAGGACACGTTGGGAAGACTATGTCTCCCGGCTGGCCTGGGAACGCCTCGGGATCCCCTGGGAAGAGCTAGACGATGTGGCTGGGGAGAGGGAAGTCTGGGTTTCCCTGCTTAGGCTGTTGCCCCCGCGACCCGACCTCGGATAAGCGGAAGAAGATGGAGATGGAGATGGAGACCATAGTAACTCATTAGATGACCATAGTAACTAATTACATGACCATAGTAACTAATTAGATGACCATAGTAACTAATTACATGACCATAGTAATTATTAGATGACCATAGTAACTAATTAGATGACCATAGTAATTATTAGATGACCATAGTAACTAATTAGATGACCATAGTAACTAATTAGATGACCATAGTAACTAATTACATGACCATAGTAATTATTAGATGACCATAGTAACTAATTAGATGACCATAGTAATTATTAGATGACCATAGTAACTAATTAGATGACCATAGTAATTATTAGATGACCATAGTAACTAATTACATGACCATAGTAATTATTAGATGACCATAGTAACTAATTAGATGACCATAGTAATTATTAGATGACCATAGTAACTAATTAGATGACCATAGTAATTATTAGATGACCATAGTAACTAATTAGATGACCATAGTAATTATTAGATGACCATAGTAACTAATTAGATGACCATAGTAATTATTAAATAACAATAGTAACACAATAAATGACCATAGTAACTAATTAGATGACCACAGTTACTAATTAGATTATCATAGTAACTAATTATATTATCATGGTAACAGATTAGATTTTCATAGTAACTAATTACATGACGTAACTAATTAGATGACCATAGTAACTCATTATATGACCATAGTAACTAATTACATGACCACAGTAACTAATTAGATTATCATAGTAACTAATTATATAATCATAGTAACAGATTAGATTTTCATAGTAACTAATTACATGATGTAACTAATTAGATGACCATAGTAACTCATTATATGACCATGGTAACTAATTACATGACCACAGTAACTAATTAGATTACCATAGTAACTGATTAGATTACTTTAGTAACTCATTACATGACCATAGTAACTCATTACATAACCATAATAACTAATTAGATTAAAATAGTAACTCATTAAATGACCATAGTAATTACTAGATGACCAGAGTAACTCATTAGAGCTGATGCACAGTGTGTCTGATAAGCAATACAGCACAGTGCTATTATATGTATATGTAGTATA
Source organism: Nerophis ophidion (assembly GCF_033978795.1). Classification (NCBI taxonomy): domain Eukaryota; kingdom Metazoa; phylum Chordata; class Actinopteri; order Syngnathiformes; family Syngnathidae; genus Nerophis; species Nerophis ophidion. The sequence continues at coordinate 28,863,978 of NC_084639.1, read as the reverse complement.
TGTTCTATTATATGTATATGTAATATATGTCCTATTATATGTATATGTAGTATATGTTCTATTATATGTATATGTAATATATGTCCTATTATATGTATATGTAGGATATGTTCTATTATATGTATATGTAGTATATGTTCTATTATATGTATATGTAATATATGTCCTATTATATGTATATGTAGGATATGTTCTATTATATGTATATGTAATATATGTCCTATTATATGTATATGTAGGATATGTTCTATTATATGTATATGTAGTATATGTTCTATTATATGTATATGTAGTATATGTTCTATTATATGTATATGTAATATATGTCCTATTATATGTATATGTAGGATATGTTCTATTATATGTATATGTAATATATGTCCTATTATATGTATATGTAGGATATGTTCTATTATATGTATATGTAGTATATGTCCTATTATATGTATATGTAGTATATGTCCTATTATATGTATATGTAATATATGTCCTATTATATGTATATGTAGTCCTATTATATGCATATGTATATGTAGTATATGTCCTATTATATGTATATGTAGTCCTATTATATGCATATGTATATGTAGTATATGTCCTATTATATGTATATGTAGTCCTATTATATGTATATGTATATGTAATATATGTCCTATTATATGTATATGTAGTATATGTCCTATTATATGTATATGTAGTCCTATTATATGTATATGTATATGTAATATATGTCCTATTATATGTATATGTAGTATATGTTCTATTATATGTATATGTAGTATATGTCCTATTATATGTATATGTAGTATATGTCCTATTATATGTATATGTAATATATGTCCTATTATATGTATATGTAATATATGTTCTATTATATGTATATGTAGTATATGTCCTATTATATGTATATGTAATATATGTCCTATTATATGTATATGTAGTATATGTCCTATTATATGTATATGTAGTATATGTTCTATTATATGTATATGTAATATATGTTCTATTATATGTATATGTAGTATATGTTCTATTATATGTATATGTAATATATGTTCTATTATATGTATATGTAGTATATGTTCTATTATATGTATATGTAGTATATGTTCTATAATATGTATATGTAGTATATGTTCTATTATATGTATATGTAATATATGTTCTATTATATGTATATGTAGTATATGTTCTATTATATGTATATGTAGTATATGTTCTATTATATGTATATGTAATATATGTTCTATTATATGTATATGTAGTATATGTTCTATTATATGTATATGTAATATATGTTCTATTATATGTATATGTAGTATATGTCCTATTATATGTATATGTAGTATATGTTCTATTATATGTATATGTAATATATGTTCTATTATATGTATATGTAGTATATGTTCTATTATATGTATATGTAGTATATGTTCTATTATATGTATATGTAGTATATGTTCTATTATATGTATATGTAGTATATGTTCTATTATATGTATATGTAGTATATGTTCTATTATATGTATATGTAGTATATGTTCTATTATATGTATATGTAGTATATGTTCTATTATATGTATATGTAGTATATGTTCTATTATATGTATATATATCCTGTCTACAGTGCTGAGCCTAAAATGTCTTTGCTCATCTGCACACAGTAGAGACAACTCAGTGTCACCTCCATCAGACACTGACCTCTAGACCAGGGTGTAGAGAAGCAAGCAGGTCCGTGTCCAAGCAGTCCAGGGTCCAGAGGGAAGAGGAGGCACACAGCTGGATCACGGGACACAGGGGGAACACAGAGCACATGAGACACGAGCACAGGGAAGGCACAGAGAGAGCAAGAACGCAGGAGGGAAGTCAGAGTCAGGATGCTTACCATGAAGAGTGAACTACATTCCGGCACTGGATCTTCAGGTCCAATGGTCTTTATGCGGTCTGTCTTCATCACATCCAGGTGTGCTGATTAGTAATTGCCTGCACCTTTGCAGGCGCATGTCCCGGCGCACTTCTCGCAGAGCTTGCAGCAGAAGACACGGGAGGTGGTGCATGCAGAAGAAGACATTTTGTTATAAGTCTTTGAGTTTTATATATATATATATATATATATATATATATATATATATATATATATATATATATAAAACTCAAAGACTTATAACAAAGTAGCATCTTAGATTTTATATATATATATATATATATATATATATATATATATATATATATATATATATATATATATAACACAAATATCTATAACAAAGCAACATCTTAGATATATATACAAAAATACTTCTAACAAAGTATCATTATATATATATATATATATATATGTATATATATATATATATATATATATATATATACATATATACATACAAATATATACTGTATATACAATACAAATACCTAGAACATAACCATTTCCTTTATTGGTGATATTGATTAGAATTGGAAATAAACACAAGCATTGTTCTCTATATGTAAGTGTACTTGTATGTACTTGTTCATATCATATATATCTAAGTGCACTTGTATGCACTTATTCATATTATACTTATGTAAGTGTACTTGTATGTACTTATTCATATCATACATATGTAAGTGTACTTGTATGTACTTATTCATATCATACATATGTAAGTGTACTTGTATGCACTTATTCATATCATACTTAAGTGTACTTGTATGTACTTATTCATATCATACTTATGTAAGTGTACTTGTATGCACTTATTCATATCAAATATATGTAAGTGTACTTGTATGTACTTATTCATATCATACTTAAGTTTACTTGTATGTACTTATTCATATCATACTTATGTAAGTGTACTTGTATGCACTTATACATATCAAATATATGTAAGTGTACTTGTATGCACTTATTCATATCATATTTATGTAAGTGTACTTGTTATGTACTTATTCATATCAAATATATGTAAGTGTACTTGTATGTACTTATTCATATCATACTTATGTAAGTGTACTTGTATGCACTTATACATATCAAATATATGTAAGTGTACTTGTATGCACTTATACATATCAAATATATGTAAGTGTACTTGTATGCACTTATTCATATCATATTTATGTAAGTGTACTTGTTATGTACTTATTCATATCAAATATATGTAAGTGTACTTGTATGTACTTATTCATATCATACTTATGTAAGTGTACTTGTATGCACTTATACATATCAAATATATGTAAGTGTACTTGTATGCACTTATACATATCAAATATATGTAAGTGTACTTGTATGCACTTATACATATCAAATATATGTAAGTGTACTTGTATGTACTTATTCATATCATACTTATGTAAGTGTACTTGTATGCACTTATACATATCAAATATATGTAAGTGTACTTGTATGCACTTATACATATCAAATATATGTAAGTGTACTTGTATGCACTTATACATATCATATTTATGTAAGTGTACTTGTATGTACTTATTCATATCAAATATATGTAAGTGTACTTGTATGTACTTATTCATATCATACTTATGTAAGTGTACTTGTATGCACTTATACATATCAAATATATGTAAGTGTACTTGTATGCACTTATACATATCAAATATATGTAAGTGTACTTGTATGCACTTATACATATCAAATATATGTAAGTGTACTTGTATGCACTTATACATATCAAATATATGTAAGTGTACTTGTATGCACTTATTCGTTTGATAGAATCATTTCAATATGATTGAAGGTCAATAGCAGCCTGTCTTGCTTTCAAGGGTCAAAGTTCAACCAAACCCAAACAGGCAGCGGTCACGCTTCCCTGACCTTTGACCTCTTTGAGGATCATCTTTCTCAGCGTCTCGCTCGTCTCTCCTTTTATGAGGGACCACACTTGAATATGTTCAAACACTTACGCATGCATGTATGTATGTATGTATGTACAACACACACACACACACACACACACACACACACACACACACACACACACACACACACACACACACACACACACACACACTACAGTATTGTAGTACTGCAGTACTACAATACTACAGATGTGGTATTGCAGTACTACACTACCATAAGTCCTACTGCAGTACTGCAGTATTACAGGTGTGGTATTGAAGTAGTACTGCAGTATTACAGGTGTGGTATTGAAGTAGTACTGCAGTATTACAGGTGTGGTATTGCAGTAGTACTGCAGTATTACAGGTGTGGTATTGCAGTAGTACTGCAGTATTACAGGTGTGGTATTGCAGTAGTACTGCAGTATTACAGGTGTGGTATTGAAGTAGTACTGCAGTATTACAGGTGTGGTATTGAAGTAGTACTGCAGTATTACAGGTGTGGTATTGAAGTAGTACTGCAGTATTACAGGTGTGGTATTGCAGTAGTACTGCAGTATTACAGGTGTGGTATTGCAGTAGTACTGCAGTATTACAGGTGGGGTATTGAAGTAGTACTGCAGTATTACAGGTGTGGTATTGCAGTAGTACTGCAGTATTACAGGTGTGGTATTGCAGTAGTACTGCAGTATTACAGGTGTGGTATTGAAGTAGTACTGCAGTATTACAGGTGTGGTATTGCAGTAGTACTGCAGTATTACAGGTGTGGTATTGCAGTAGTACTGCAGTATTACAGGTGGGGTATTGCAGTAGTACTGCAGTATTACAGGTGTGGTATTGAAGTAGTACTGCAGTATTACAGGTGTGGTATTGCAGTAGTACTGCAGTATTACAGGTGTGGTATTGAAGTAGTACTGCAGTATTACAGGTGTGGTATTGCAGTAGTACTGCAGTATTACAGGTGTGGTATTGCAGTAGTACTGCAGTATTACAGGTGGGGTATTGCAGTAGTACTGCAGTATTACAGGTGTGGTATTGAAGTAGTACTGCAGTATTACAGGTGTGGTATTGCAGTAGTACTGCAGTATTACAGGTGTGGTATTGCAGTGGTACTGCGGTATTACAGGTGTGGTATTGCAGTAGTACTGCAGTATTACAGGTGTGGTATTGCAGTAGTACTGCAGTATTACAGGTGTGGTATTGCAGTAGTACTGCAGTATTACAGGTGTGGTATTGCAGTAGTACTGCAGTATTACAGGTGTGGTATTGCAGTAATACTGCGGTATTACAGGTGTGGTATTGCAGTAGTACTGCAGTATTACAGGTGGGGTATTGAAGTAGTACTGCAGTATTACAGGTGTGGTATTGCAGTAGTACTGCAGTATTACAGGTGTGGTATTGCAGTAGTACTGCAGTATTACAGGTGTGGTATTGCAGTAGTACTGCAGTATTACAGGTGTGGTATTGCAGTAGTACTGCAGTATTACAGGTGTGGTATTGCAGTAGTACTGCAGTATTACAGGTGTGGTATTGCAGTAGTACTGCAGTATTACAGGTGTGGTATTGCAGTAGTACTGCAGTATTACAGGTGTGGTATTGCAGTAGTACTGCAGTATTACAGGTGTGGTATTGCAGTAGTACTGGTGCAACAGGTGAGGAAGGACCCAGTAGACAAAGTATGGGGGGGGGGGGGGGGGGGGGTCATGTGGCGTTACAGCTGTGCTGTGTAATTGGCTGCGTGAAAATAAAAAAGGGGTGTGGCCTCTGGGGCAGATATGTAACTCAATCTGCATTGTAGAGGCGGAGCTTGTCGGTGCCACCTTCCAAGGTGCTCCATTGTGTGGGGAACACCCCGAGCCCCTTTAAATGGCGTACAAACAAGGAGGGGGTGGGGGGGAGCTGGTCAGGTTGCCGTGGTCACCTGGACAAGCCGACGCCCAGCAGGACTCACACTTTCATCTTTTGTGGCGGGCGCAGGAAGGGGCGGGATCTGTTTTATTTGGCCGTGCAGCTGGAGAAAGGATTACAACGTGTCCTGAACAGGCCACGCCCCTTTGCTGATGATTGGCTCACCTCGCTTCACCTTTGACATATACAGTGTCCTTGCCCGGCCTCTCAGCCTGCGCTGGAATTGTGATGTCATTGTCACCGTAGCCCCGCCCCCTTCAATCAGCCAGGAGTTAACGAGCGGCCCCTCCTCCCTGTGGAAGTGTGATGCCAGCAGGACGCTGCCCCCCCCCCCCCCCCCCCCCCACCTCCCCCGCTGTGACAAACACTTTATTTTATTGGATCAGTGAAGCTGCTTCCTTTGTGCCTTTGAGCCACGCGGGTGTGCACTCTTGGCCACGCCCCCTGGGCCAGTGCCTGGAGGGGCCGTGGGACAAAAGGAGATGGGCCAGCAAGGTAAATATTGGTGATGCAAGGGTGGGGGCTGGGGGATAGATAGATGATCAATAATCAAAGTTTCACCCAACCCATCCACCCACACACACACACACACACACACACACACACACACACACACACACACACACACACACACACACACACACACACATACACACACACACACACAATTCCGTGTGGTTAATTTCAAAACAGTCACTTCACTCGTTTTGTGTCCTAATCCCCCCTCAATGGACACGCCCCCCTCGCCCTCACACTTCTTTTGGGGATCAGCTCGGATTTGTGCTGACACCGCGACTCCCCACACACACACACACACACACACACACACACACACACACACACACACACACACGCACGCACGCACACTCTTGTATTTCTTACCTTCTTGAGACCTCTATAGGCGCAGCCTTCCTAGATCTATAAACAAGTGTATTTACAAGATGAATAATACATACAGGTACATACTATGCACATATAAAAAAGCTTGTAGTGAAAAATGAGTTGGAAATTTACAAGAAAAACTTTAAATGTTGGCAATAGTATAATAACTCATGATTTTACTCAACGCAAGTCAACATTTTACAAGGACAACTGAGCATTTGTGCAACATTGTGATAAAGGTTGGAATTGTACTCAATAACAGTAGCAACTTTTGTCCCGGCGCGGGCTCGAACCCGCTTTTCTCCAGCAACTGGGTGTGCCAGCTCCTCTGTTGGCTGCGCGCCAGGACACACCCCTGCTCACTAATCAGCGCACCTGGGATTAATGAGAGGGAGCGGCATTAAAGAAAGCAAGGAACCTTTGCCGGAAGGTAAGCTGACTTCCACAGTAAGCATGACTTCTCTGGCTTCCCTCCCTCGTACTTGCTTGTCTTCCTGGTTCCCTAGTTGATGTCCCTTGTGTCTTCCGCAGAGTCTTCCCTGTCTGTGATCCAGTTTTGCTTCTCCTCTCCCATCCGGATCTCTGACTGCCTTCCCGGATCCTCCACTCCTGCTTGGACACAGACATCATTGAAGCCTTTCTCCAACCCACGACTACTTGCCTCCTCACGGACTGCCTCTTGGCCTTGCCCCCCTGGTTCCAGGAAAGATTCCCCCAACACACGCAGACAACAAACCCTGGTAACTTCTGCACATGGTCCTCACTCCTTCACTTGAAGTAGCATACACACCCTACACACTCATCAAAGCTTTAAATAAACCTATAAAACCGCAGTTGTGCCGTGGTGTCGTCTCCTTCCCTCCACCGTTACAAAAAAAGCTTTAAGTTTTGGCACCTTCTATGAAAAGAGTCGTAAATGTACTTGACTAAAGGTCACAATTTTATAGGAAAATAAATAGAATCCACTGGACTTCACACAAACCATGGGACTATGTTGGCTGGACCGAACCAAAACATCCTTATCTACAATTTGACTCTATTCTGTCATGTTGACTCTATTCTGTCATGTTGACTCTATTCTGTCTTGTTGACTCTATTCTGTCTTGTTGACTCTATTCTGTCTTGTTGACTCTATTCTGTCATGTTGACTCTATTCTGTCATGTTGACTCTATTCTGTCTTGTTGACTCTATTCTGTCTTGTTGACTCTATTCTGTCATGTTGACTCTATTCTGTCATGTTGACTCTATTCTGTCTTGTTGACTCTATTCTGTCATGTTGACTCTATTCTGTCATGTTTGTGACGCTTGTGTGGCATTGTAATGCCGGATTGGTTCTTCCGTGGATGCGTCGAAGCGATGAACACAACAAGGTAAGTTATAAATGGATTTATTAAATAATAAAAGGCTAGGAACAAAAACACTGCTGTAAAGAGAAGGCAAACCAAAAACAGAAAAACAATTCCTCAGCATGTGAGCTGGAATCAACAAATGGCTTAGCGTAAAAGCTAGCGAGAATATACATACAAAGATGAAGGTCGAGAGTCGTCACTGTTGCGCGTGGGCAAATTAGGATCCGAGACTGAACAAAGAAAAGAGGAAAGCTTATATAGGGAGAAATCAAGGAGAACCAGGTGTGTAGAAAACGAGGAGCAGGTGAAATCAATGTGTAACCATGGTAACGGACTAAACAGGAAGTAAGTGGGTCAGAAGAGAATGAAACAAAGATGGAAAAATAAACATGTGAAGATCTGAGTCACAGATCGCAACAGTATTCCCCCCCCCAAAAAGACAGATTCCAGATGTCTCAAAGAAAACAAAAACAAATAAGAAACAACTTGAACCCCCTCCCCAAAAACAGAGTCCACAAACGAAGGGAGGGCGGAGGGAGGCCACGGTGGAGGGTCGCCAAGTCGTGTGTCCCCGAATCCACCGAGGACAAGTCAAGTGGCGGCGGCGGATGGAACGCCGCTGCCGAAAAAGTTTTGGCGGGCGACCTCGAAAAGGCCACATTAGTGGCCGCCTCGCAGGATGAGGTGCCCGGCGAGGCGGACGACCCGGGCACGGCCACATCCGTGGCCGACATGGAGGAGGGAGTATCTGGCGAGGAGGATGACCTCGCAGAGGCCACGCCCGTGGTCGACGTGGTGGACGACGCCTCAGCACCGAAATCCCAGCAGGCTTGGAAGCAGCAGACGAGGGTGCGGGGACTGCAGCCAAAGCAGGCCCGAGTGCAGCTGGCGAGGATGATGCGGGTGCTGCAGCCGCAGGAGTCGTCGGAGGCGGCCTGGGAGCCGCAGGAGTCGTCGGAGGCGGCCTGGGAGCCGCAGGAATCGTGACTGGTGTGAGCTCCAGCCTCATCGTCGGCGCCGGTGTGGGCTCCAGCTTCTTCGTCGGCAGTGCTTGGCGGCGTGGAGCTGGTACCGGCGCTTGTCGAGGAGCTGGCACTGGAGTGGGCTCCAGCCCTGTCGACATAGGTGAAGGTTCCAGCCCCGTCGTCGACGCTGGTGTGGGCTCCAGCCCCGTCGTCGACGCTGGTGTGGGCTCCAGCCCCGTCGTCGGCGGTGCTTGGCGGCGCGGAGCTGGTACCGGCGCTTGGCGGCGTGGAGCTGGTACTGGAGTAGGCTCCAGCTCTGGAGCTGGTACTGGAGTGGGCTCTAGGCTAAAGTCTGTAACTGGTATGAGAACCAGTTCTGGGTCGGAGGCTGGTGTGAGAACCAGGTGGGAGTCTAGTGCTGGCTTGAGAACCAGGCTAGAAACATCAGTTTCTGGTGCGAGAACCAGACTACAGTTAAGTGCTGGTGTGAGAACCAAACTGGGAGAAATGCAGAACACCGGTGGTGGAGGATGTGCTTGAGGTAATGACCTCGCGAGTCTGAACACCGGTGGAGGAGGTCTACTTGGTCGTTGTGATTTGACCGGGGGAAACACAGGTGGAGGAGGTCTACAAGGCCGTTGAGACTTGGCCGGGGGAAACACAGGTGGAGGAGGTCTACGAGGAGCTAGCGGTTTAACGGGCCGAAAAACAGGTAAGGGTGGCCTCATAGGAGGTTGCGGTTTGACAGTTTTAAGAAATGGTAGCGTCTGCGCTACCTCCGCAACACAGCTATAGGCCATAGCCCCCCCCTCCAGACGGGAATCCCAGACCCGTTCCCTGTGGTCAGGGACTGACCATAAGGGAGGGTGGTGGGAGGTTTGGAGGCGGGCAGACTCCTCCCCTCTAACTTGTACACAATTATTAGAAGGCGAAAAAACACTATACTTGGGCGGTGAAAGAGGTTTAAATGGTGGGGTAGAAGAAAAACTAGGTGACTGAGGTTGACTAGAATAATGAGAAAAAATATCCTGATAATTACGTATTTTATCATAAATGTTATTGGTATTCGAAAAAGGTTGGGAATGAAAAGTACTGTCCACAATATAAAAATCTTCTGAAAAAATGTCAACAACAGGGGGCGGTGTTGCGTCACCGGTGGGCGTACCCCAAATGTCGTGACTGCTAGAGTCAGGGGAAAAAAAACAAGCTGGATTACCGGTAGTGGAAGGTGAATCCTGGTCGGGGTGAATTTTGCTGTGTTCGTAGGAAGGATGAAGTGGTGCTGGATAATTACTGCCGTGCGGGGGACCTCTCCACTGGACCCCCCGCCTCTTCGGGGCAGCGCGAACGGCTTCGGAGGGGACTTCAGGCCCACAGTCAAGTCTTTCCTGCTCCCAAGCCACGAGCTCCAACCACAAACCCAAGTCGAAGGGTTCCTCCCGTGGTTTCGACGCGGAAAAACATTTTGATGCTCGGATCCTACTGTGACGCTTGTGTGGCATTGTAATGCCGGATTGGTTCTTCCGTGGATGCGTCGAAGCGATGAACACAACAAGGTAAGTTATAAATGGATTTATTAAATAATAAAAGGCTAGGAACAAAAACACTGCTGTAAAGAGAAGGCAAACCAAAAACAGAAAAACAATTCCTCAGCATGTGAGCTGGAATCAACAAATGGCTTAGCGTAAAAGCTAGCGAGAATATACATACAAAGATGAAGGTCGAGAGTCGTCACTGTTGCGCGTGGGCAAATTAGGATCCGAGACTGAACAAAGAAAAGAGGAAAGCTTATATAGGGAGAAATCAAGGAGAACCAGGTGTGTAGAAAACGAGGAGCAGGTGAAATCAATGTGTAACCATGGTAACGGACTAAACAGGAAGTAAGTGGGTCAGAAGAGAATGAAACAAAGATGGAAAAATAAACATGTGAAGATCTGAGTCACAGATCGCAACAATGTTGACTCTATTCTGTCTTGTTGACTCTATTCTGTCATGTTGACTCTATTCTGTCATGTTGACTCTATTCTGTCATGTTGACTCTATTCTGTCTTGTTGACTCTATTCTGTCATGTTGACTCTATTCTGTCTTGTTGACTCTATTCTGTCATGTTGACTCTATTCTGTCATGTTGACTCTATTCTGTCTTGTTGACTCTATTCTGTCTTGTTGACTCTATTCTGTCATGTTGACTCTATTCTGTCATGTTGACTCTATTCTGTCATGTTGACTCTATTCTGTCTTGTTGACTCTATTCTGTCATGTTGACTCTATTCTGTCTTGTTGACTCTATTCTGTCTTGTTCACTCTATTCTTTCTTGTTGACTCTATTCTGTCATGTTGACTCTATTCTGTCTTGCTGACTCTATTCTGTCTTGTTGACTCTATTCTGTCTTGTTGACTCTATTCTGTCATGTTGACTCTATTCTGTCATGTTGACTCTATTCTGTCTTGTTGACTCTATTCTGTCATGTTGACTCTATTCTGTCATGTTGACTCTATTCTGTCATGTTGACTCTATTCTGTCTTGTTGACTCTATTCTGTCTTGTTGACTATATTCTGTCATGTTGACTCTATTCTGTCATGTTGACTCTATTCTGTCTTGTTGACTCTATTCTGTCTTGTTGACTCTATTCTGTCATGTTGACTCTATTCTGTCATGCTGACTCTATTCTGTCTTGTTGACTCTATTCTGTCTTGTTGACTCTATTCTGTCATGTTGACTCTATTCTGTCATGTTGACTCTATTCTGTCTTGTTGACTCTATTCTGTCATGTTGACTCTATTCTGTCATGTTGACTCTATTCTGTCTTGTTGACTCTATTCTGTCATGTTGACTCTATTCTGTCATGTTGACTCTATTCTGTCTTGTTGACTCTATTCTGTCATGTTGACTCTATTCTGTCATGCTGACTCTATTCTGTCTTGTTGACTCTATTCTGTCTTGTTGACGCTATTCTGTCATGTTGACTCTATTCTGTCATGTTGACTTTATTCTGTCTTGTTGACTCTATTCTGTCTTGTTGACTCTATTCTGTCTTGTTGACTCTATTCTGTCTTGTTGACTCTATTCTGTCATGTTGACTCTATTCTGTCATGTTGACTCTATTCTGTCTTGTTGACTCTATTCTGTCATGTTGACTCTATTCTGTCATGTTGACTCTATTCTGTCTTGTTGACTCTATTCTGTCATGTTGACTCTATTCTGTCATGTTGACTCTATTCTGTCTTGTTGACTCTATTCTGTCTTGTTGACTCTATTCTGTCATGTTGACTCTATTCTGTCATGCTGACTCTATTCTGTCATGTTGACTCTATTCTGTCATGTTGACTCTATTCTGTCTTGTTGACTCTATTCTGTCATGTTGACTCTATTCTGTCATGTTGACTCTATTTTGTGACCTGGACTCTCTTCTGTGATGCTTAAGGGACTTGAGGCATCTGGACAAAACCCCCCCCATGGCGTACTAGGATACAGACATACACCCATTGCTTCCTGTGGTCTGCTGGACTACAGAGTACACGTGTCCTGGCATCCTCTCATGTTAGGTCATGTTCCTTTCATCCCAGCATCCTTCTTTCCTCACATCCTTGTGTCCTCACCTCTTTAGTCCCTCACCCTCTTGCATCCTCACCTCTTTAGTCCCTCACCCCCATGCGTCCTCACCTCT
>NC_084639.1:28676355-28843855 GCF_033978795.1 Nerophis ophidion | reverse complement strand
GACGCCGCACCGATCCACCTGTCGATCTCACGATCCACTCTTCCCTCACTCGTGAACAAGACTCCTAGGTACTTGAACTCCTCCACTTGGGGCAGGGTCTCCTCCCCAACCCGGAGATGGCATTCCACCCTTTTCCGGGCGAGAACCATGGACTCGGACTTGGAGGTGCTGATTCTCATTCCGGTTGCTTCACACTCGGCTGCGAACCGATCCAGTGAGAGCTGAAGATCCCGGCCAGATGAAGCCACCAGGACCACATCTTCTGCAAAAAGCAGAGACCTAATCCTGCGGTTACCAAACTGGAACCCCTCAACGCCTTGACTGTGCCTAGAAATTCTGTCCATAAAAGTTATGAACAGAATGGGTGACAAAGGACAGCCTTGGCGGAGTCCAACCCTCACTGGAAACGTGTCCGACTTACTGCCAGCAATGCGGACCAAGCTCTAGCACTGATCATACAGGGAGTGGACCGCCACAATAAGACAGTCCGATACCCCATACTCTCTGAGCACTCCCCACAGGACTCCCCGAGGGACACGTTCGAATGCCTTCTCCAAGTCCACAAAGCACATGTAGACTGGTTGGGCAAACTCCCATGCACCCTCAAGAACTCTGCCGAGAGTATAGAGCTGGTCCACAGTTCCACGACCAGGACGAAAACCACAGTGTTCCTCCTGAATCCGAGGTTCGACTATCCGACGTAGCCTCCTCTCCAGTACACCTGAATAAACCTTACCAGGAAGGCTGAGGAGTGTGATCCCACGATAGTTGGAACACACCCTCCGGTCCCCCTTCTTAAAGAGAGGAACCACCACCCCGGTCTGCCAATCCAGAGGTACCGCCCCCGATGTCCACGCAATGCTGCAAAGTCTTGTCAACCAAGACAGCCCCACAGCATCCAGAGCCTTAAGGAACTCCGGGCGGGTCTCATCCACCCCCGGGTTCTTGCCACCGAGGAGCTTTTTAACTACCTCAGCGACCTCAGCCCCAGAAATAGGAGAGTCCACCACAGACTCCCCAGGCACTGCTTCCTCATAGGAAGACGTGTTGGTGGGATTGAGGAAGTCTTCGAAGTATTCCTTCCACCGATCCACAACATCCGCAGTTGAGGTCAGCAGAACACCATCCGCACCATACACGGTGTTGACAGTGCACTGCTTCCCCTTCCTGAGGCGGCGGATGGTGGTCCAAAATCGCTTCGAAGCCGTCCAGAAGTCGTTTTCCATGGCTTCCCTGAACCCCTCCCATGTCCGAGTTTTTGCCTCCGCGACCGCTGAAGCTGCACACCGCTTGGCCTGTCGGTACCTGTCCACTGCCTCCGGAGTCCTATGAGCCAAAAGAACCCGATAGGACTCCTTCTTCAGCTTGACGACATCCCTCACCGCTGGTGTCCACCAAGGGGTTCTGGGATTGCCGCCCCGACAGGCACCAACTACCTTGCGGCCACAGCTCCGATCAGCCGCCTCGACAATAGAGGTGCGGAACATGGTCCACTCGGACTCAATGTCCAGCACCTCCCTCGTGACATGTTCAAAGTTCTTCCGGAGGTGGGAATTGAAACTTTGTCTGACAGGAGACTCTGCCAGACGTTCCCAGCAGACCCTCACAATGCGTTTGGGTCTGCCAGGTCTGTCCGGCATCCTCCCCCATCATCGCAGCCAACTCACCACCAGGTGGTGATCGCTAGAAAGCTCCGCCCCTCTCTTCACCCGAGTGTCCAAAACATGAGGCCGCAAATCCGATGTAACAACTATAAAGTCGATCATGGAACTGCGGCCTAGGGTGTCCTGGTGCCAAGTGCACATATGGACACCCCTTATGTTTGAACATGGTGTTTGTTATCGACAAACTGTGACGAGCACAAAAGTCCAATAACAAAACACCACTCGGGTTCAGATCCGGGCGACCATTCTTCCCAATCACGCCTCTCCAGGTTTCACTGTCGTTGCCAACGTGAGCGTTGAAGTCTCCCAGTAGGACAAGGGAATCACCCGGGGGAGCACTTTCCAGTACTCCCTCGAGTGTACCCAAAAAGGGTGGGTACTCTGAACTGCTGTTTGGTGCATAAGCACAAACAACAGTCAGGACCCGTCCCCCCACTCGAAGGCGGAGGGAAGCTACCCTTTCGTCCACCGGGTTGAACTCCAACGTACAGGCTTTGAGCCGGGGGGCAACAAGAATTGCCACCCCAGCCCGTCGCCTCTCACTGCCGGCAACGCCAGAGTGGAAGAGGGTCCAATCCCTCTCGAGAGAAGTGGTTCCAGAGCCCTTGCTGTGCGTCGAAGTGAGTCCGACTATATCCAGCTGGAATTTCTCGACTTCGCGCACTAGCTCAGGCTCTTTCCCCCCCAGTGAGGTGACGTTCCACGTCCCAAGAGCTAGCTTCTGTAGCCGAGGATCAGACCGCCAAGTGCCCTGCCTTCGGCTGTCGCCCAGCTCACAATGCACCCGACCTCTATGGCCCCTGCTATGGGTGGTGAGCCCATTGGAGGGGTGACCCACGTTGCCTCTTCGGGCTGTGCCCGGCCGGGCCCCATGGGTACAGGCCCGGCCACCAGGCGCTCGCCATCGTGCCCCAACTCCGGGCCTGGCTCCAGAGGGGGGCCCCGGTGACCCGCGTCCGGGCGAGGGAAATCTGGGTCCATGATTTTTCATCTTCATAAAAGGTCTTTGAGCTGCTCTTTGTCTGATCCCTCATCTAGAACCTGTTTGCCTTGGGAGACCCTACCAGGGGGCTTTATGCCCCCGGACAACATAGCTCCTAGGATCATTGGGACACGCAAACTCCTCTACCACGATAAGGTTGCAGCTCAGAGAGGAGACAAGAACTTAGTATTTGATGTAAATAATGTCAAGATGTATTTATCACATTCTGACCATCCTAATTACTGAGGGAATAAAGGTGTGTGAGGGAATGTGCGTCACCATGGCAACCATTAAAAGCAGCTACATTCAAGCATTTATTTGACAATGCTGTGGTCCAACGTTGAAGACAAGGTGTGAGTGAAAGGTTCTACAGGTACAGGAAGTGCTGCAAGGGGTGCGCGGTCTTCACATGATGGCTGTTTGAAAAGATGAGGTGACCTTCAGCAGCCAGCAGAGGGAGTCTCCTCCTCCTCCATCTCTTCCTCCTCAGGGTTCTTCCCAAAAGCGGAAGAGAGCTCCTGCAGTAGAAGTTCTTGTGCCGGCGTGCAGACGGTCTGCAGCCGAGACTTCCTGCAGCCGCCGTCTTCGTCTCCCGTCACGCCGTCAGCCTCCCTCGCCCGCTCGCACACGAGGTCCGCTGGAAGTTTGGCCGGCTGGAGGATCTCCTGTGTCTCGGCCGCGCTGCTGGTGAGGAAGCTGGTCTCCAGAGACTTCAGCACCTGCAGGCCGAAGTCGCCCACCTCCTCGTAGAGAGGCTCTGGAGACTCTGAGCGCTCCTCCACCGAGTCGTGCTGCACCTGCATGGGCTGCAGACACACCACACCACGGTCAGGCGGGAGAGACAGGTCAGACAAGACTGAGGTGTCAGACAGGACTGAGGTGTCAGACGGGAGACTTACAAAGAAGATGGAGAAGTGAGGGGACTCACAAAGAAGATGGAGAAGTGAGGAGACTCACAAAGAAGATGGAGAAGTGAGGAGACTCACAAAGAAGATGGAGAAGTGAGGAGACTCACAAAGAAGATGGAGAAGTGAGGAGACTCACAAAGAAGACGGAGAAGTGAGGAGACTCACAAAGAAGATGGAGAAGTGAGGAGACTCACAAAGAAGATGGAGAAGTGAGGAGACTCACAAAGAAGATGGAGAAGTGAGGAGACTCACAAAGAAGATGGAGAAGTGAGGAGACTCACAAAGAAGATGGAGAAGTGAGGAGACTCACAAAGAAGATGGAGAAGTGAGGAGACTCACAAAGAAGATGGAGAAGTGAGGAGACTCACAAAGAAGATGGAGAAGTGAGGAGACTCACAAAGAAGATGGAGAAGTGAGGAGACTCACAAAGAAGATGGAGAAGTGAGGAGACTCACAAAGAAGATGGAGAAGTGAGGATACTCACAAAGAAGATGGAGAAGTGAGAAGACTCACAAAGAAGATGGAGAAGTGAGGAGACTCACAAAGAAGATGGAGAAGTGAGGAGACTCACAAAGAAGACGGAGAAGTGAGGAGACTCACAAAGAAGATGGAGAAGTGAGGAGACTCACAAAGAAGATGGAGAAGTGAGGAGACTCACAAAGAAGATGGAGAAGTGAGGAGACTCACAAAGAAGATGGAGAAGTGAGAAGACTCACAAAGAACATGGAGAGTGTCCTGCGGTCGTGAAGTTTCCTCTGCAGGCAGAAGAAGACAGTTAACCTTGAAAGCGGTGTGAAGGTGAGAGTCAGAAGCAGAGTTGAGTCAGACCAGAGTCTGGTTGGCCGTCAGCATGCTGTTGTTGCTCTCGTCTCCTCGGATCGGAACCAGAGGCATGGTGCCAAACTTCTGCTTGGCGATGTCGGAAGACGAGTGACGCCTCAGAATGGGCGGGCCCGGGTCGTTGTTCTAGAACACAGACCAGGTTCTGATGAGCAGCCTCCTGTTGTCACGGAAACCAAATGAAGGAGACCTGACCTGTGCTTTGAGGAAGCTGCTGATCCAGTCCCACAAGTCAGCCTCACTCGTGCAACACAAGAACCTACACGCACACACACACACACACACACACACACACACACACACACACACACACACAGTTAAAATAGTCATCTACTAATAAAACTAGTCAACGAGAGAGAGTGCGTGTGTGTGTGTGTGTGTGTGTATGTGTACTTACAGCTGATGTTTGTGTGACATGACTGTAAAAGCCCACCTGCAGTGCAACAACAATTATGTGACATCATGTGACCGAAAGTACCTTAGTACTCTGAGTGCATAAGTGTACACTTCTGTACTTACACTTAGTTACTTAAGAAGACACCTATGTACTTACACTTAGTACTTTTGAGTGCATAAGTGTGTTGACACTCAGATGTAGCAAAAAGTGTACAGCAGTGCACTGTCAGTACCTGAGTGTGAAAGATGGTGAAGGGAGAGAAGAGAAAATGCATGAGGAGGAGAAGAAGGGGACGGAGAAGGAAAAGGAGAAAGAAGTACAAGGAGAAGGAGGAGGATGAGGAGGAGACAAAGGTGGTGGAGAAGGAGAAAGAGAAAAAGGGGAGAAGGACAATGAGACGGAGAAGAAAGAGAACGAGAGGTAAGAGGATTAGGAAGAAGGAGGAGAAGGAAAAGGAGCAAAATGTGGAAAAGGAGAAGAAGTAGCAGAAGGAAGAGAAGGAGGACAATGATAAGGAAAAGAAGTAGCAGAAGGAAGAGAAGGAGGACAATGACAAGGAGAAGAAGTAGCAGAAGGAAGAGAAGGAGGACAATGACAAGGAGAAGAAGTAGAAGGAGGAAGAGAAGGAGGACAATGACAAGGAGAAGAAGTACCAGAAGGAAGAGAAGGAGGACAATGACAAGGAGAAGAAGTAGAAAGAGGAAGACAAGGAGGACAATGACAAGGAGAAGAAGTAGAGGGAGGAAGAAAAGGAGGACAATGACAAGGAGAAGAAGTAGAAGGAGGAAGAGAAGGAGGACAATGACAAGGAGGAGAAGTAGAGGGAGGAAGAGAAGGAGGACAATGACAAGGAGAAGAAGTAGAATAAGGAGGACAATGACAAGGACAAGAAGTAGCAGAAGGAAGAGAAGGAGGACAATGACAAGGAGAAGAAGTAGAATAAGGAGGACAATGACAAGGACAAGAAGTAGCAGAAGGAAGAGAAGGAGGACAATGACAAGGAGAAGAAGTAGAAGAAGGAAGAGATGGAGGACAATGACAGGAGAAGATGTAGCAGAAGGAAGAGAAGGAAGACAATGACAGGGAGAAGAAGTAGCAGAAGGAAGGGGAGGACAATGACAAGGTGAAGAAGTAGAGGGAGGAAGAGAAGGAGGACAATGACGAGGAGAAGAAGTAGAAGAAGGAAGAGAAGGAGGACAATGACAAGGAGAAGAAGTAGAAGAAGGAAGAGAAGGAGGATAATGACAAGGAGAAGAAGAAGCAGAAGGAAGAGAAGGAGGACAATGACAAGGAGAAGAAGAAGCAGAAGGAAGAGAAGGAGGACAATGACAAGGAGAAGAAGTAGCAGAAGGAAGAGAAGGAGGACAAGAAGAAGATGGAGATGAAGGACATAAGAGTATAAGGTGAAGGCAAAGGAGGACAAGATTTGAGACCCAGCATACATTATTACTCTTAAGTATACAATAATACTCTTTTAAGTACTCTAAGTATACAGTAGTACTCTTTTAAGTATACAGTTGTACTCTTAAGTATACAGTAATACTCTTAAGTATACAGTAGTATTGTTTAAGTATACAGTATTATTGTTTAAGTATACAGTACTATTGTTTAAGTATACAGTACTATTGTTTAAGTATACAGTATTATTGTTTAAGTATACAGTAGTATTGTTTAAGTATACAGTATTAGTGTTTAAGTATACAGTAGTATTGTTTAAGTATACAGTACTATTGTTTATGTATACAGTAGTATTGTTTAAGTATACAGTATTAGTGTTTAAGTATACAGTAGTATTGTTTAAGTATACAGTACTATTGTTTAAGTATACAGTATTATTGTTTCGGTATACAGTACTATTGTTTAAGTGTACAGTAGTACTCTTTAAATATACAGTCACACTGTTAAAGTATAGAGTAGTACCGTTTAAGTATATAGAGTATTTGATTGATACTTTTATTAGTAGATAGCACAGTACAGTACATATTCCGTACAATTGACCACTAAATGGTAACACCCCAATAAGTTTTCAACTTGTTTAAGTCAGGGTCCACGTTCATCAATTCATGGTACAAATATATACTATCAACATAATACAGTCATCACACAAGTTAATCATCATAGTATATACATTGAATTATTGACATTATTTACAATCTGGTAGGGTGGGATGAGGAACTTTGGTTGATATCAGAACTTCAGTCATCAACAGAGAAATGTGGACATTGAAAGAGTGTAGGTCTTATTTAGTAGGATATGTACAGCCAGCAGAGAACATAGTGAGTTCACATAGCATAAGAACAAGTATATACATTAGAAGTACATTTGAGTTGTTTATAATCCGGGGAGATGGGATGTGAATGGAGGAGGGTATTAGTAAAGTGTTGAAGTTGTCTGGAGGTGTTGTTTTAGAGCGCTTTTGAAGGAATATAGAGATGCACTTACTTTTATACCTGTTGGGAGTGCATTCCACATTGATGTGGCATAGAAAGAGAATGACTTAAGACCTTTGTTAGATGGGAATCTGGGTTTAACGTGGTTTGTGGAGCTCCCCCTGGTGTTGTGGTTATGGCGGTCATTTACGTTAAGGAAGTAGTTTGACATGTACTTGGGTATCAAGGAGGTGTAGCGGATTTTATAGACTAGGCTCAGTGCAAGTTGTTTTACTCTGTCCTCCACCCTGAGCCAGCCCACTTTGGAGAAGTGGGTTGGAGTGAGGTGTGATCTGGGGTGGAGGTCTAAAAGTAACCGGATTAGCGTATTCTGGGATGTTTGGAGTCTAGATTTGAGGGTTTTGGAGGTGCTGGGGTACCAGGAGGTGCAAGCGTAATGGAAAAAGGGTTGAAGGAGAGTTCCCGCTAGAATCTTCAAGATGCTTTTGTTGACCAGAGAGGAGATTCTGTAGAGGAATCTCGTTCTATGGTTGACCTTTTTGTTCACCTTGGTTGCCATTTTATCACAGGAAAGATTAGCCTCTAGAATGGAAGCTAGGTAGGTGACCTCATCTTTCCTGGTGATAACAATGTCACCCACTTTTATAGTCAAGTCACTGACTTTAAGAAGGTTGATGTGGGACCCAAATAGGATGGATTCCCTTTTACCTAAGTGTATGGATAGCTTGTTGTCAGCGAGCCAGGTGCAAATATTGAGGAGTTCAGCACTGAGGATTTGTTCCACCTGTGACTTGTCCTTGCCGGATACCAGCAGGGCCGAGTCATCCGCAAACAGGAACAATTGACAGTGTCATGCTGATGGCATGTCATTTATGTATATTAGGAACAGTAAAGGTCCTAGTATACAGCCTTGGGGGACTCCACAGCTTACTGAGAGGGGAGGGGACATGGTGCTGTTCACCTCTGCCACCTGTTTCCTCCCCTCCAAGTAAGATTGCATCCAGCTTGATGAGGTTTCATCCAATCCGATTGCTCTGAGCTTATCCAACAGTATAGTGTGGTTAACGGTGTCAAAGGCCTTGTGAATGTCCAGCATGACCATGCCGCAGTATTTATAATGTCCAGCATGACCATGCCGCAGTATTTATAATGTCCAGCATGACCAGCAGTATTTATAATGTCCAGCATGACCATGCCGCAGTATTTATAATGTCCAGCATGACCAGCAGTATTTATAATGTCCAGCATGACCAGCAGTATTTATAATGTCCAGCATGACCATGCCGCAGTATTTATAATGTCCAGCATGACCAGCAGTATTTATAATGTCCAGCATGACCAGCAGTATTTATAATGTCCAACATGTCCAGCAGTATTTATAATGTCCAGCATGACCATGCCGCAGTATTTATAATGTCCAGCATGACCAGCAGTATTTATAATGTCCAACATGTCCAGCAGTATTTATAATGTCCAGCATGACCAGCAGTATTTATAATGTCCAGCATGACCATGCCGCAGTATTTATAATGTCCGGCATGACCAGCAGTATTTATAATGTCCAGCATGACCATGCCGCAGTATTTATAATGTCCAGCATGACCAGCAGTATTTATAATGTCCAGCATGACCAGCAGTATTTATAATGTCCAGCATGACCATGCCGCAGTATTTATAATGTCCAGCATGACCATGCCGCAGTATTTATAATGTCCAGCATGACCAGCAGTATTCATAATGTCCAACATGTCCAGCAGTATTTATAATGTCCAGCATGACCAGCAGTATTTATAATGTCCAGCATGTCCAGCAGTATTTATAGAGTCCAGCATGTCCAGCAGTATTCATAATGTCCAGCATGACCAGCAGTATTTATAATGTCCAGCATGTCCAGCAGTATTTATAATGTCCAGCATGACCAGCAGTATTTATAATGTCCAGCATGTCCAGCAGTATTTATAATGTCCAGCATGTCCAGCAGTATTTATAATGTCCAACATGACCAGCAGTATTTATAATGTCCAGCATGACCATGCCGCAGTATTTATAATGTCCAACATGACCAGCAGTATTTATAATGTCCAGCATGACCAGCAGTATTTATAATGTCCAGCATGACCAGCAGTATTTATAATGTCCAGCATGTCCAGCAGTATTTATAATGTCCAGCATGTCCAGCAGTATTTATAATGTCCAGCATGACCAGCAGTATTTATAATGTCCAGCATGTCCAGCAGTATTTATAATGTCCAGCATGACCAGCAGTATTTATAATGTCCAGCATGACCAGCAGTATTTATAATGTCCAGCATGTCCAGCAGTATTTATAATGTCCAGCATGACCATGCCGCAGTATTTATAATGTCCAGCATGACCATGCCGCAGTATTTATAATGTCCAGCATGACCATGCCGCAGTATTTATAATGTCCAACATGACCAGCAGTATTTATAATGTCCAGCATGACCATGCCGCAGTATTTATAATGTCCAGCATGACCAGCAGTATTTATAATGTCCAACATGTCCAGCAGTATTTATAATGTCCAGCATGACCAGCAGTATTTATAATGTCCAGCATGTCCAGCAGTATTTATAGAGTCCAGCATGTCCAGCAGTATTCATAATGTCCAGCATGACCAGCAGTATTTATAATGTCCAGCATGTCCAGCAGTATTTATAATGTCCAGCATGACCAGCAGTATTTATAATGTCCAGCATGTCCAGCAGTATTTATAATGTCCAGCATGTCCAGCAGTATTTATAATGTCCAACATGACCAGCAGTATTTATAATGTCCAGCATGACCATGCCGCAGTATTTATAATGTCCAACATGACCAGCAGTATTTATAATGTCCAGCATGACCAGCAGTATTTATAATGTCCAGCATGACCAGCAGTATTTATAATGTCCAGCATGTCCAGCAGTATTTATAATGTCCAGCATGTCCAGCAGTATTTATAATGTCCAGCATGACCAGCAGTATTTATAATGTCCAGCATGTCCAGCAGTATTTATAATGTCCAGCATGACCAGCAGTATTTATAATGTCCAGCATGACCAGCAGTATTTATAATGTCCAGCATGTCCAGCAGTATTTATAATGTCCAGCATGACCATGCCGCAGTATTTATAATGTCCAGCATGACCATGCCGCAGTATTTATAATGTCCAGCATGACCATGCCGCAGTATTTATAATGTCCAGCATGTCCAGCAGTATTTATAATGTCCAGCATGACCAGCAGTATTTATAATGTCCAGCATGTCCAGCAGTATTTATAATGTCCAGCATGACCATGCCGCAGTATTTATAATGTCCAGCATGACCAGCAGTATTTATAATGTCCAACATGACCAGCAGTATTTATAATGTCCAGCATGTCCAGCAGTATTTATAATGTCCAGCATGTCCAGCAGTATTTATAATGTCCAGCATGTCCAGCAGTATTTATAATGTCCAGCATGTCCAGCAGTATTTATAATGTCCAGCATGACCATGCCGCAGTATTTATAATGTCCAGCATGACCAGCAGTATTTATAATGTCCAGCATGACCATGCCTCAGTATTTATAATGTCCAGCATGACCATGCCGCAATATTTATAATGTCCAGCATGTCCAGCAGTATTTATAATGTCCAGCATGTCCAGCAGTATTTATAATGTCCAGCATGACCATGCCGCAGTATTTATAATGTCCAGCATGTCCAGCAGTATTTATAATGTCCAGCATGACCAGCAGTATTTATAATGTCCAGCATGTCCAGCAGTATTTATAATGTCCAGCATGACCATGCCGCAGTATTTATAATGTCCAGCATGACCATGCCGCAGTATTTATAATGTCCAGCATGTCCAGCAGTATTTATAATGTCCAGCATGTCCAGCAGTATTTATAATGTCCAGCATGACCATGCCGCAGTATTTATAATGTCCAGCATGTCCAGCAGTATTTATAATGTCCAACATGACCAGCAGTATTTATAATGTCCAGCATGACCAGCAGTATTTATAATGTCCAACATGACCAGCAGTATTTATAATGTCCAGCATGTCCAGCAGTATTTATAATGTCCAGCATGTCCAGCAGTATTTATAATGTCCAGCATGTCCAGCAGTATTTATAATGTCCAGCATGTCCAGCAGTATTTATAATGTCCAGCATGTCCAGCAGTATTTATAATGTCCAGCATGACCATGCCGCAGTATTTATAATGTCCAGCATGACCAGCAGTATTTATAATGTCCAGCATGACCATGCCGCAGTATTTATAATGTCCAGCATGTCCAGCAGTATTTATAATGTCCAGCATGACCATGCCGCAGTATTTATAATGTCCAGCATGTCCAGCAGTATTTATAATGTCCAGCATGACCATGCCGCAGTATTTATAATGTCCAGCATGACCAGCAGTATTTATAATGTCCAACATGACCAGCAGTATTTATAATGTCCAGCATGTCCAGCAGTATTTATAATGTCCAGCATGACCAGCAGTATTTATAATGTCCAACATGACCAGCAGTATTTATAATGTCCAGCATGTCCAGCAGTATTTATAATGTCCAGCATGTCCAGCAGTATTTATAATGTCCAGCATGTCCAGCAGTATTTATAATGTCCAGCATGACCATGCCGCAGTATTTATAATGTCCAGCATGTCCAGCAGTATTTATAATGTCCAGCATGTCCAGCAGTATTTATAATGTCCAGCATGACCATGCCGCAGTATTTATAATGTCCAGCATGTCCAGCAGTATTTATAATGTCCAGCATGTCCAGCAGTATTTATAATGTCCAGCATGTCCAGCAGTATTTATAATGTCCAGCATGACCATGCCGCAGTATTTATAATGTCCAGCATGACCAGCAGTATTTATAATGTCCAGCATGTCCAGCAGTATTTATAATGTCCAACATGACCAGCAGTATTTATAATGTCCAGCATGACCATGCCGCAGTATTTATAATGTCCAGCATGTCCAGCAGTATTTATAATGTCCAGCATGTCCAGCAGTATTTATAATGTCCAGCATGTCCAGCAGTATTTATAATGTCCAACATGTCCAGCAGTATTTATAATGTCCAGCATGTCCAGCAGTATTTATAATGTCCAGAATGTCCAGCAGTATTTATAATGTCCAGCATGACCATGCCGCAGTATTTATAATGTCCAGCATGACCATGCCGCAGTATTTATAATGTCCAGCATGACCAGCAGTATTTATAATGTCCAGCATGACCATGCCGCAGTATTTATAATGTCCAACATGTCCAGCAGTATTTATAATGTCCAACATGACCATGCCGCAGTATTTATAATGTCCAACATGTCCAGCAGTATTTATAATGTCCAGCATGTCCAGCAGTATTTATAATGTACAGCATGTCCAGCAGTATTTATAATGTCCAGCATGTCCAGCAGTATTTATAATGTCCAGCATGACCATGCCGCAGTATTTATAATGTCCAACATGTCCAGCAGTATTTATAATGTCCAGCATGTCCAGCAGTATTTATAATGTACAGCATGTCCAGCAGTATTTATAATGTCCAGCATGTCCAGCAGTATTTATAATGTCCAGCATGACCAGCAGTATTTATAATGTCCAGCATGTCCAGCAGTATTTATAATGTCCAGCATGACCATGCCGCAGTATTTATAATGTCCAGCATGTCCAGCAGTATTTATAATGTCCAGCATGTCCAGCAGTATTTATAATGTCCAGCATGTCCAGCAGTATTTATAATGTCCAGCATGTCCAGCAGTATTTATAATGTCCAACATGTCCAGCAGTATTTATAATGTCCAGCATGATCAGCAGTATTTATAATGTCCAGCATGTCCAGCAGTATTTATAATGTCCAGCATGTCCAGCAGTATTTATAATGTCCAGCATGTCCATGCCGCAGTATTTATAATGTCCAGCATGTCCAGCAGTATTTATAATGTCCAGCATGACCAGCAGTATTTATAATGTCCAGCATGACCATGCCGCAGTATTTATAATGTCCAGCATGTCCAGCAGTATTTATAATGTCCAGCATGACCATGCCGCAGTATTTATAATGTCCAGCATGTCCAGCAGTATTTATAATGTCCAGCATGACCAGCAGTATTTATAATGTCCAGCATGACCAGCAGTATTTATAATATCCAGCATGTCCAGCAGTATTTATAATGTCCAGCATGTCCAGCAGTATTTATAATGTCCAGCATGTCCAGCAGTATTTATAATGTCCAGCATGACCATGCCGCAGTATTTATAATGTCCAGCATGTCCAGCAGTATTTATAATGTCCAGCATGTCCAGCAGTATTTATAATGTCCAGCATGACCAGCAGTATTTATAATGTCCAGCATGACCAGCAGTATTTATAATGTCCAGCATGACCAGCAGTATTTATAATATCCAGCATGTCCAGCAGTATTTATAATGTCCAGCATGACCAGCAGTATTTATAATGTCCAGCATGTCCAGCAGTATTTATAATGTCCAGCATGTCCAGCAGTATTTATAATGTCCAGCATGACCAGCAGTATTTATAATGTCCAGCATGACCAGCAGTATTTATAATATCCAGCATGTCCAGCAGTATTTATAATGTCCAGCATGTCCAGCAGTATTTATAATGTCCAGCATGTCCAGCAGTATTTATAATGTCCAGCATGTCCAGCAGTATTTATAATGTCCAGCATGACCAGCAGTATTTATAATGTCCAGCATGACCAGCAGTATTTATAATGTCCAACATGTCCAGCAGTATTTATAATGTCCAGCATGACCAGCAGTATTTATAATGTCCAGCATGACCAGCAGTATTTATAATGTCCAACATGTCCAGCAGTATTTATAATGTCCAGCATGACCAGCAGTATTTATAATATCCAGCATGTCCAGCAGTATTTATAATGTCCAGCATGACCAGCAGTATTTATAATGTCCAGCATGACCAGCAGTATTTATAATATCCAGCATGTCCAGCAGTATTTATAATGTCCAACATGACCAGCAGTATTTATAATGTCCAGCATGACCAGCAGTATTTATAATATCCAGCATGTCCAGCAGTATTTATAATGTCCAGCATGTCCAGCAGTATTTATAATGTCCAGCATGTCCAGCAGTATTTATAATGTCCAGCATGACCAGCAGTATTTATAATGTCCAGCATGACCAGCAGTATTTATAATATCCAGCATGTCCAGCAGTATTTATAATGTCCAGCATGTCCAGCAGTATTTATAATGTCCAACATGTCCAGCAGTATTTATAATGTCCAGCATGTCCAGCAGTATTTATAATGTCCAGCATGTCCAGCAGTATTTATATTGTCCAGCATGTCCAGCAGTATTTATAATGTCCAGCATGACCAGTATTTGCCGGCGTCCACCTCATGTTTGATGTGTCAGTGGAGTGCTTAGTTCTGAAGCCGGATTGGAATTTATACATGAGTTTATTAGTAGCAGAGTATCTATCAACCTGTTCATAAACTATTTTTTCCATTACTTTGGAAATGGAAGTGAGAATAGAAACAGGTCGGTGGTTACCAGGTTCTAATTTGCTTCCTTTTTTATAAAGGGGGGTTACTCTTGCTATCTTGAAATCCTTGGCCTTGTTTGATTGACAGGTTTATTATATGTGTGATTATTGTGGCAATGGTGGTTTATTATATGAGTGATTATTGTGGCAATGGTGGTTTATTATATGAGTGATTATTGTGGCAATGGTGGTTTATTATATGAGTGATTATTGTGGCAATGGTGGTTTATTATATGAGTGATTATTGTGGCAATGGTAGTTTATTATATGTGTGATTATTGGGGCGATGGTGGTTTATTATATGAGTGATTATTGGGGCAATGGTGGTTTATTATGTGTGTGATTATTGGGGCAATGGTGGTTTATTATATGAGTGATTATTGTGGCAATGGTGGTTTATTATATGAGTGATTATTGTGGCAATGGTAGTTTATTATGTGTGTGATTATTGGGGCAATGGTGGTTTATTATATGAGTGATTATTGTGGCAATGGTGGTTTATTATATGAGTGATTATTGTGGCAATGGTAGTTTATTATGTGTGTGATTATTGGGGCAATGGTGGTTTATTATATGAGTGATTATTGTGGCAATGGTGGTTTATTATATGAGTGATTATTGTGGCAATGGTAGTTTATTATGTGTGTGATTATTGGGGCAATGGTGGTTTATTATATGAGTGATTATTGTGGCAATGGTGGTTTATTATATGAGTGATTATTGTGGCAATGGTAGTTTATTATGTGTGTGATTATTGGGGCGATGGTGGTTTATTATATGTGTGACTATTGGGGCAATGGTGGTTTATTATGTGTGTGATTATTGGGGCAATGGTGGTTTATTATGTGTGTGATTATTGGGGCAATGGTGGTTTATTATGTGTGTGATTATTGGGGCAATGGTGGTTTATTATATGTGTGATTATTGGGGCAATGGTGGTTTATTATGTGTGTGATTATTGGGGCAATGGTGGTTTATTATATGAGTGATTATTGTGGCAATGGTGGTTTATTATATGAGTGATTATTGGGGCAATGGTGGTTTATTATGTGTGTGATTATTGGGGCAATGGTGGTTTATTATATGAGTGATTATTGTGGCAATGGTGGTTTATTATATGAGTGATTATTGTGGCAATGGTAGTTTATTATGTGTGTGATTATTGGGGCAATGGTGGTTTATTATATGAGTGATTATTGTGGCAATGGTGGTTTATTATATGAGTGATTATTGTGGCAATGGTAGTTTATTATGTGTGTGATTATTGGGGCAATGGTGGTTTATTATATGAGTGATTATTGTGGCAATGGTGGTTTATTATATGAGTGATTATTGTGGCAATGGTAGTTTATTATGTGTGTGATTATTGGGGCGATGGTGGTTTATTATATGTGTGACTATTGGGGCAATGGTGGTTTATTATGTGTGTGATTATTGGGGCAATGGTGGTTTATTATGTGTGTGATTATTGGGGCAATGGTGGTTTATTATGTGTGTGATTATTGGGGCAATGGTGGTTTATTATATGTGTGATTATTGGGGCAATGGTGGTTTATTATATGAGTGATTATTGGGGCAATGGTGGTTTATTATATGAGTGATTATTGGGGCAATGGTGGTTTATTATATGTGTGATTATTGGGGCAATGGTGGTTTATTATATGTGTGATTATTGGGGCAATGGTGGTTTATTATATGAGTGATTATTGGGGCAATGGTGGTTTATTATATGAGTGATTATTGGGGCAATGGTGGTTTATTATATGAGTGATTATTGGGGCAATGGTGGTTTATTATATGAGTGATTATTGTGGCAATGGTGGTTTATTATATGTGTGATTATTGGGGCAATGGTGGTTTATTATATGAGTGATTATTGGGGCAATGGTGGTTTATTATATGAGTGATTATTGGGGCAATGGTGGTTTATTATATGAGTGATTATTGTGGCAATGGTGGTTTATTATATGTGTGATTATTGGGGCAATGGTGGTTTATTATATGAGTGATTATTGGGGCAATGGTGGTTTATTATATGTGTGATTATTGGGGCAATGGTGGTTTATTATATGAGTGATTATTGGGGCAATGGTGGTTTATTATATGTGTGATTATTGGGGCAATGGTGGTTTATTATGTGTGTGATTATTGGGGCAATGGTGGTTTATTATATGAGTGATTATTGGGGCAATGGTGGTTTATTATATGTGTGATTATTGGGGCAATGGTGGTTTATTATATGTGTGATTATTGGGGCAATGGTGGTTTATTATATGAGTGATTATTGGGGCAATGGTGGTTTATTATATGAGTGATTATTGGGGCAATGGTGGTTTATTATATGAGTGATTATTGGGGCGATGGTGGTTTATTATATGTGTGATTATTGGGGCGATGGTGGTTTATTATATGAGTGATTATTGGGGCAATGGTGGTTTATTATATGAGTGATTATTGGGGCAATGGTGGTTTATTATATGAGTGATTATTGTGGCAATGGTGGTTTATTATATGTGTGATTATTGGGGCAATGGTGGTTTATTATATGTGTGATTATTGTGGCAATGGTGGTTTATTATATGTGTGATTATTGGGGCAATGGTGGTTTATTATATGAGTGATTATTGGGGCAATGGTGGTTTATTATATGAGTGATTATTGGGGCAATGGTGGTTTATTATATGAGTGATTATTGTGGCAATGGTGGTTTATTATATGTGTGATTATTGGGGCAATGGTGGTTTATTATATGTGTGATTATTGGGGCAATGGTGGTTTATTATATGAGTGATTATTGGGGCAATGGTGGTTTATTATATGTGTGATTATTGGGGCAATGGTGGTTTATTATGTGTGTGATTATTGGGGCGATGGTGGTTTATTATGTGTGTGATTATTGGGGCAATGGTGGTTTATTATACGTGTGATTATTGGGGCGATGGTGGTTTATTATGTGTGTGATTATTGGGGCAATGGTGGTTTATTATGTGTGTGATTATTGGGGCGATGGTGGTTTATTATGTGTGTGATTATTGGGGCAATGGTGGTTTATTATATGTGTGATTATTGGGGCAATGGTGGTTTATTATATGAGTGATTATTGGGGCAATGGTGGTTTATTATATGAGTGATTATTGGGGCAATGGTGGTTTATTATATGTGTGATTATTGGGGCAATGGGGGTTTATTATGTGAGTGATTATTGGGGCAATGGTGGTTTATTATGTGTGTGATTATTGGGGCGATGGTGGTTTATTATATGAGTGATTATTGGGGCAATGGTGGTTTATTATGTGAGTGATTATTGGGGCAATGGTGGTTTATTATGTGAGTGATTATTGGGGCAATGGTGGTTTATTATATGTGTGATTATTGGGGCAATGGTGGTTTATTATATGTGTGATTATTGGGGCAATGGTGGTTTATTATGTGTGTGATTATTGGGGCAATGGTGGTTTATTATATGTGTGATTATTGGGGCAATGGTGGTTTATTATATGTGTGATTATTGGGGCAATGGTGGTTTATTATGTGTGTGATTATTGGGGCAATGGTGGTTTATTATGTGTGTGATTATTGGGGCAATGGCGGTTTATTATATGTGTGATTATTGGGGCAATGGTGGTTTATTATATGTGTGATTATTGGGGCAATGGTGGTTTATTATGTGTGTGATTATTGGGGCAATGGCGGTTTATTATATGTGTGATTATTGGGGCAATGGTGGTTTATTATGTGTGTGATTATTGGGGCAATGGCGGTTTATTATATGTGTGATTATTGGGGCAATGGTGGTTTATTATGTGTGTGATTATTGGGGCAATGGTGGTTTATTATATGAGTGATTATTGGGGCAATGGTGGTTTATTATGTGTGTGATTATTGGGGCAATGGTGGTTTATTATATGAGTGATTATTGGGGCAATGGTGGTTTATTATATGTGTGATTATTGGGGCAATGGTGGTTTATTATGTGTGTGATTATTGGGGCGATGGTGGTTTATTATATGTGTGATTATTGGGGCAATGGTGGTTTATTATATGTGTGATTATTGGGGCAATGGTGGTTTATTATATGAGTGATTATTGGGGCAATGGTGGTTTATTATATGAGTGATTATTGGGGCAATGGTGGTTTATTATATGTGTGATTATTGGGGCGATGGTGGTTTATTATGTGAGTGATTATTGGGGCAATGGTGGTTTATTATATGTGTGATTATTGGGGCAATGGTGGTTTATTATGTGTGTGATTATTGGGGTAATGGTGGTTTATTATATGAGTGATTATTGGGCAATGGTGGTTTATTATATGTGTGATTATTGGGGCAATGGTGGTTTATTATGTGTGTGATTATTGGGGTAATGGTGGTTTATTATATGCGTGATTATTGGGGCGATGGTGGTTTATTATATGAGTGATTATTGGGGCAATGGTGGTTTATTATATGAGTGATTATTGGGGCAATGGTGGTTTATTATATGAGTGATTATTGGGGCAATGGTGGTTTATTATATGTGTGTGATTATTGGGGCAATGGTGGTTTATTATATGAGTGATTATTGTGGCAATGGTGGTTTATTATATGTGTGATTATTGTGGCAATGGTGGTTTATTATGTGTGTGATTATTGGGGCAATGGTGGTTTATTATATGAGTGATTATTGGGGCAATGGTGGTTTATTATGTGTGTGATTATTGGGGCAATGGTGGTTTATTATGTGTGTGATTATTGGGGCAATGGTGGTTTATTATATGTGTGATTATTGGGGCAATGGTGGTTTATTATATGAGTGATTATTGTGGCAATGGTGGTTTATTATGTGTGTGATTATTGGGGCAATGGTGGTTTATTATATGAGTGATTATTGTGGCAATGGTGGTTTATTATATGAGTGATTATTGGGGCAATGGTGGTTTATTATATGAGTGATTATTGTGGCAATGGTGGTTTATTATGTGTGTGATTATTGGGGCAATAGTGGTTTATTATATGAGTGATTATTGGGGCAATGGTGGTTTATTATATGTGTGATTATTGGGGCAATGGTGGTTTATTATATGAGTGATTATTGGGGCAATGGTGGTTTATTATATGAGTGATTATTGGGGCAATGGTGGTTTATTATATGAGTGATTATTGTGGCAATGGTGGTTTATTATGTGTGTGATTATTGGGGCAATGGTGGTTTATTATATGAGTGATTATTGGGGCAATGGTGGTTTATTATATGAGTGATTATTGGGGCAATGGTGGTTTATTATATGAGTGATTATTGTGGCAATGGTGGTTTATTATATGAGTGATTATTGTGGCAATGGTGGTTTATTATAAGAGTGATTATTGGGGCAATGGTGGTTTATTATATGTGTGATTATTGGGGCAATGGTGGTTTATTATGTGTGTGATTATTGGGGCGATGGTGGCTTATCATATGTGTGATTATTGGGGCAATGGTGGTTTATTATATGTGTGATTATTGGGGCAATGGTGGTTTATTATGTGTGTGATTATTGGGGCGATGGTGGTTTATTATATGTGTGATTATTGGGGCAATGGTGGTTTATTATATGAGTGATTATTGGGGCAATGGTGGTTTATTATATGTGTGATTATTGGGGCAATGGTGGTTTATTATATGTGTGATTATTGGGGCAATGGTGGTTTATTATATGTGTGATTATTGGGGCAATGGTGGTTTATTATATGTGTGATTATTGGGGCAATGGTGGTTTATTATATGAGTGATTATTGGGGCAATGGTGGTTTATTATGTGTGTGATTATTGGGGCAATGGTGGTTTATTATATGAGTGATTATTGGGGCAATGGTGGTTTATTATGTGTGTGATTATTGGGGCGATGGTGGTTTATTATATGTGTGATTATTGGGGCAATGGTGGTTTATTATATGAGTGATTATTGGGGCAATAGTGGTTTATTATGTGTGTGATTATTGGGGCGATGGTGGTTTATTATGTGTGTGATTATTGGGGCAATGGTGGTTTATTATGTGTGTGATTATTGGGGCAATGGTGGTTTATTATGTGTGTGATTATTGGGGCAATGGTGGTTTGTTATATGAGTGATTATTGGGGCAATGGTGGTTTATTATGTGAGTGATTATTGGGGCAATGGTGGTTTATTATATGAGTGATTATTGGGGCAATGGTGGTTTATTATATGAGTGATTATTGGGGCAATGGTGGTTTATTATGTGAGTGATTATTGGGGCAATGGTGGTTTATTATATGTGTGATTATTGGGGCAATGGTGGTTTATTATATGAGTGATTATTGGGGCAATGGTGGTTTATTATGTGTGTGATTATTGGGGCAATGGTGGTTTATTATATGAGTGATTATTGGGGCAATGGTGGTTTATTATATGTGTGATTATTGGGGCAATGGTGGTTTATTATGTGTGTGATTATTGGGGCGATGGTGGTTTATTATATGTGTGATTATTGGGGCAATGGTGGTTTATTATATGAGTGATTATTGGGGCAATGGTGGTTTATTATAGGTGTGATTATTGGGGCGATGGTGGTTTATTATATGTGTGATTATTGGGGCAATGGTGGTTTATAATGTGTGTGATTATTGGGGCGATGGTGGTTTATTATGTGAGTGATTATTGGGGCAATGGTGGTTTATTATATGAGTGATTATTGGGGCAATGGTGGTTTATTATATGTGTGATTATTGGGGCGATGGTGGTTTATTATATGAGTGATTATTGTGGCAATGGTGGTTTATTATATGTGTGATTATTGGGGCAATGGTGGTTTATTATGTGTGTGATTATTGGGGCGATGGTGGTTTATTATATGTGTGATTATTGGGGCAATGGTGGTTTATTATATGAGTGATTATTGGGGCGATGGTGGTTTATTATATGAGTGATTATTGTGGCAATGGTGGTTTATTATGTGAGTGATTATTGGGGCAATGGTGGTTTATTATATGAGTGATTATTGGGGCAATGGTGGTTTATTATGTGTGTGATTATTGGGGCGATGGTGGTTTATTATATGTGTGATTATTGGGGCAATGGTGGTTTATTATATGTGTGATTATTGGGGCAATGGTGGTTTATTATGTGTGTGATTATTGGGGCAATGGTGGTTTATTATATGTGTGATTATTGGGGCAATGGTGGTTTATTATGTGTGTGATTATTGGGGCAATGGTGGTTTATTATATGAGTGATTATTGGGGCAATGGTGGTTTATTATGTGTGTGATTATTGGGGCAATGGTGGTTTATTATATGAGTGATTATTGGGGCAATGGTGGTTTATTATATGTGTGATTATTGGGGCAATGGTGGTTTATTATATGTGTGATTATTGGGGCGATGGTGGTTTATTATGTGAGTGATTATTGGGGCAATGGTGGTTTATTATATGTGTGATTATTGGGGCGATGGTGGTTTATTATGTGAGTGATTATTGGGGCAATGGTGGTTTATTATATGTGTGATTATTGGGGCAATGGTGGTTTATTATGTGTGTGATTATTGGGGCAATGGTGGTTTATTATATGAGTGATTATTGGGGCAATGGTGGTTTATTATATGTGTGATTATTGGGGCAATGGTGGTTTATTATATGAGTGATTATTGGGGCAATGGTGGTTTATTATATGTGTGATTATTGGGGCGATGGTGGTTTATTATGTGAGTGATTATTGGGGCAATGGTGGTTTATTATATGTGTGATTATTGGGGCAATGGTGGTTTATTATGTGTGTGATTATTGGGGCAATGGTGGTTTATTATATGAGTGATTATTGGGGCAATGGTGGTTTATTATATGTGTGATTATTGGGGCAATGGTGGTTTATTATATGAGTGATTATTGGGGCAATGGTGGTTTATTATATGTGTGATTATTGGGGCGATGGTGGTTTATTATATGTGTGATTATTGGGGCAATGGTGGTTTATTATATGAGTGATTATTGGGGCAATGGTGGTTTATTATATGAGTGATTATTGGGGCAATGGTGGTTTATTATATGTGTGATTATTGGGGCGATGGTGGTTTATTATGTGAGTGATTATTGGGGCAATGGTGGTTTATTATATGTGTGATTATTGGGGCAATGGTGGTTTATTATGTGTGTGATTATTGGGGTAATGGTGGTTTATTATATGAGTGATTATTGGGGCAATGGTGGTTTATTATATGTGTGATTATTGGGGCAATGGTGGTTTATTATGTGTGTGATTATTGGGGTAATGGTGGTTTATTATATGCGTGATTATTGGGGCAATGGTGGTTTATTATATGAGTGATTATTGGGGCAATGGTGGTTTATTATATGAGTGATTATTGGGGCAATGGTGGTTTATTATATGAGTGATTATTGGGGCAATGGTGGTTTATTATATGTGTGTGATTATTGGGGCAATGGTGGTTTATTATATGAGTGATTATTGTGGCAATGGTGGTTTATTATATGTGTGATTATTGTGGCAATGGTGGTTTATTATGTGTGTGATTATTGGGGCAATGGTGGTTTATTATATGAGTGATTATTGGGGCAATGGTGGTTTATTATGTGTGTGATTATTGGGGCAATGGTGGTTTATTATATGAGTGATTATTGTGGCAATGGTGGTTTATTATATGAGTGATTATTGGGGCAATGGTGGTTTATTATATGAGTGATTATTGTGGCAATGGTGGTTTATTATGTGTGTGATTATTGGGGCAATGGTGGTTTATTATATGAGTGATTATTGGGGCAATGGTGGTTTATTATATGTGTGATTATTGGGGCAATGGTGGTTTATTATATGAGTGATTATTGGGGGAATGGTGGTTTATTATATGAGTGATTATTGGGGCAATGGTGGTTTATTATATGAGTGATTATTGTGGCAATGGTGGTTTATTATGTGTGTGATTATTGGGGCAATGGTGGTTTATTATATGAGTAATTATTGGGGCAATGGTGGTTTATTATATGAGTGATTATTGGGGCAATGGTGGTTTATTATATGAGTGATTATTGTGGCAATGGTGGTTTATTATATGAGTGATTATTGTGGCAATGGTGGTTTATTATATGAGTGATTATTGGGGCAATGGTGGTTTATTATATGTGTGATTATTGGGGCAATGGTGGTTTATTATGTGTGTGATTATTGGGGCGATGGTGGTTTATTATATGTGTGATTATTGGGGCAATGGTGGTTTATTATATGTGTGATTATTGGGGCAATGGTGGTTTATTATGTGTGTGATTATTGGGGCGATGGTGGTTTATTATATGTGTGATTATTGGGGCAATGGTGGTTTATTATATGAGTGATTATTGGGGCAATGGTGGTTTATTATATGTGTGATTATTGGGGCAATGGTGGTTTATTATATGTGTGATTATTGGGGCAATGGTGGTTTATTATATGTGTGATTATTGGGGCAATGGTGGTTTATTATATGTGTGATTATTGGGGCAATGGTGGTTTATTATATGAGTGATTATTGGGGCAATGGTGGTTTATTATGTGTGTGATTATTGGGGCAATGGTGGTTTATTATATGAGTGATTATTGGGGCAATGGTGGTTTATTATGTGTGTGATTATTGGGGCGATGGTGGTTTATTATATGTGTGATTATTGGGGCAATGGTGGTTTATTATATGAGTGATTATTGGGGCAATAGTGGTTTATTATGTGTGTGATTATTGGGGCGATGGTGGTTTATTATGTGTGTGATTATTGGGGCAATGGTGGTTTATTATGTGTGTGATTATTGGGGCAATGGTGGTTTATTATGTGTGTGATTATTGGGGCAATGGTGGTTTGTTATATGAGTGATTATTGGGGCAATGGTGGTTTATTATGTGAGTGATTATTGGGGCAATGGTGGTTTATTATATGAGTGATTATTGGGGCAATGGTGGTTTATTATATGAGTGATTATTGGGGCAATGGTGGTTTATTATGTGAGTGATTATTGGGGCAATGGTGGTTTATTATATGTGTGATTATTGGGGCAATGGTGGTTTATTATATGAGTGATTATTGGGGCAATGGTGGTTTATTATGTGTGTGATTATTGGGGCAATGGTGGTTTATTATATGAGTGATTATTGGGGCAATGGTGGTTTATTATATGTGTGATTATTGGGGCAATGGTGGTTTATTATGTGTGTGATTATTGGGGCGATGGTGGTTTATTATATGTGTGATTATTGGGGCAATGGTGGTTTATTATATGAGTGATTATTGGGGCAATGGTGGTTTATTATAGGTGTGATTATTGGGGCGATGGTGGTTTATTATATGTGTGATTATTGGGGCAATGGTGGTTTATAATGTGTGTGATTATTGGGGCGATGGTGGTTTATTATGTGAGTGATTATTGGGGCAATGGTGGTTTATTATATGAGTGATTATTGGGGCAATGGTGGTTTATTATATGTGTGATTATTGGGGCGATGGTGGTTTATTATATGAGTGATTATTGTGGCAATGGTGGTTTATTATATGTGTGATTATTGGGGCAATGGTGGTTTATTATGTGTGTGATTATTGGGGCGATGGTGGTTTATTATATGTGTGATTATTGGGGCAATGGTGGTTTATTATATGAGTGATTATTGGGGCGATGGTGGTTTATTATATGAGTGATTATTGTGGCAATGG
This sequence comes from Nerophis ophidion, assembly GCF_033978795.1. NCBI lineage: Eukaryota > Metazoa > Chordata > Actinopteri > Syngnathiformes > Syngnathidae > Nerophis > Nerophis ophidion. The sequence goes on along the minus strand of NC_084639.1, from coordinate 28,818,463 downwards.
TGGTTTATTATGTGAGTGATTATTGGGGCAATGGTGGTTTATTATATGAGTGATTATTGGGGCAATGGTGGTTTATTATGTGTGTGATTATTGGGGCGATGGTGGTTTATTATATGTGTGATTATTGGGGCAATGGTGGTTTATTATATGTGTGATTATTGGGGCAATGGTGGTTTATTATGTGTGTGATTATTGGGGCAATGGTGGTTTATTATATGTGTGATTATTGGGGCAATGGTGGTTTATTATGTGTGTAATTATTGGGGCAATGGTGGTTTATTATATGAGTGATTATTGGGGCAATGGTGGTTTATTATGTGTGTGATTATTGGGGCAATGGTGGTTTATTATATGAGTGATTATTGGGGCAATGGTGGTTTATTATATGTGTGATTATTGGGGCAATGGTGGTTTATTATATGTGTGATTATTGGGGCGATGGTGGTTTATTATGTGAGTGATTATTGGGGCAATGGTGGTTTATTATATGTGTGATTATTGGGGCAATGGTGGTTTATTATGTGTGTGATTATTGGGGCAATGGTGGTTTATTATATGAGTGATTATTGGGGCAATGGTGGTTTATTATATGTGTGATTATTGGGGCAATGGTGGTTTATTATATGAGTGATTATTGGGGCAATGGTGGTTTATTATATGTGTGATTATTGGGGCGATGGTGGTTTATTATGTGAGTGATTATTGGGGCAATGGTGGTTTATTATGTGTGTGATTATTGGGGCAATGGTGGTTTATTATATGAGTGATTATTGGGGCAATGGTGGTTTATTATATGTGTGATTATTGGGGCAATGGTGGTTTATTATATGAGTGATTATTGGGGCAATGGTGGTTTATTATATGTGTGATTATTGGGGCAATGGTGGTTTATTATGTGTGTGATTATTGGGGTAATGGTGGTTTATTATATGCGTGATTATTGGGGCAATGGTGGTTTATTATATGAGTGATTATTGGGGCAATGGTGGTTTATTATATGAGTGATTATTGGGGCAATGGTGGTTTATTATATGAGTGATTATTGGGGCAATGGTGGTTTATTATATGTGTGTGATTATTGGGGCAATGGTGGTTTATTATATGAGTGATTATTGTGGCAATGGTGGTTTATTATATGTGTGATTATTGTGGCAATGGTGGTTTATTATGTGTGTGATTATTGGGGCAATGGTGGTTTATTATATGAGTGATTATTGGGGCAATGGTGGTTTATTATGTGAGTGATTATTGGGGCAATGGTGGTTTATTATATGTGTGATTATTGGGGCAATGGTGGTTTATTATATGAGTGATTATTGGGGCAATGGTGGTTTATTATGTGTGTGATTATTGGGGCAATGGTGGTTTATTATATGAGTGATTATTGGGGCAATGGTGGTTTATTATATGTGTGATTATTGGGGCAATGGTGGTTTATTATGTGTGTGATTATTGGGGCGATGGTGGTTTATTATGTGTGTGATTATTGGGGCAATGGTGGTTTATTATATGAGTGATTATTGGGGCAATGGTGGTTTATTATAGGTGTGATTATTGGGGCGATGGTGGTTTATTATATGTGTGATTATTGGGGCAATGGTGGTTTATAATGTGTGTGATTATTGGGGCGATGGTGGTTTATTATGTGAGTGATTATTGGGGCAATGGTGGTTTATTATATGAGTGATTATTGGGGCAATGGTGGTTTATTATATGTGTGATTATTGGGGCGATGGTGGTTTATTATATGAGTGATTATTGTGGCAATGGTGGTTTATTATATGTGTGATTATTGGGGCAATGGTGGTTTATTATGTGTGTGATTATTGGGGCGATGGTGGTTTATTATATGTGTGATTATTGGGGCAATGGTGGTTTATTATATGAGTGATTATTGGGGCGATGGTGGTTTATTATATGAGTGATTATTGTGGCAATGGTGGTTTATTATGTGAGTGATTATTGGGGCAATGGTGGTTTATTATATGAGTGATTATTGGGGCAATGGTGGTTTATTATGTGTGTGATTATTGGGGCGATGGTGGTTTATTATATGTGTGATTATTGGGGCAATGGTGGTTTATTATATGTGTGATTATTGGGGCAATGGTGGTTTATTATGTGTGTGATTATTGGGGCAATGGTGGTTTATTATATGTGTGATTATTGGGGCAATGGTGGTTTATTATGTGTGTGATTATTGGGGCAATGGTGGTTTATTATATGAGTGATTATTGGGGCAATGGTGGTTTATTATGTGTGTGATTATTGGGGCAATGGTGGTTTATTATATGAGTGATTATTGGGGCAATGGTGGTTTATTATATGTGTGATTATTGGGGCAATGGTGGTTTATTATATGTGTGATTATTGGGGCGATGGTGGTTTATTATGTGAGTGATTATTGGGGCAATGGTGGTTTATTATATGTGTGATTATTGGGGCAATGGTGGTTTATTATGTGTGTGATTATTGGGGCAATGGTGGTTTATTATATGAGTGATTATTGGGGCAATGGTGGTTTATTATATGTGTGATTATTGGGGCAATGGTGGTTTATTATATGAGTGATTATTGGGGCAATGGTGGTTTATTATATGTGTGATTATTGGGGCGATGGTGGTTTATTATGTGAGTGATTATTGGGGCAATGGTGGTTTATTATATGTGTGATTATTGGGGCAATGGTGGTTTATTATGTGTGTGATTATTGGGGCAATGGTGGTTTATTATATGAGTGATTATTGGGGCAATGGTGGTTTATTATATGTGTGATTATTGGGGCAATGGTGGTTTATTATATGAGTGATTATTGGGGCAATGGTGGTTTATTATATGTGTGATTATTGGGGCGATGGTGGTTTATTATATGTGTGATTATTGGGGCAATGGTGGTTTATTATATGAGTGATTATTGGGGCAATGGTGGTTTATTATATGAGTGATTATTGGGGCAATGGTGGTTTATTATATGTGTGATTATTGGGGCGATGGTGGTTTATTATGTGAGTGATTATTGGGGCAATGGTGGTTTATTATATGTGTGATTATTGGGGCAATGGTGGTTTATTATGTGTGTGATTATTGGGGTAATGGTGGTTTATTATATGAGTGATTATTGGGGCAATGGTGGTTTATTATATGTGTGATTATTGGGGCAATGGTGGTTTATTATGTGTGTGATTATTGGGGTAATGGTGGTTTATTATATGCGTGATTATTGGGGCAATGGTGGTTTATTATATGAGTGATTATTGGGGCAATGGTGGTTTATTATATGAGTGATTATTGGGGCAATGGTGGTTTATTATATGAGTGATTATTGGGGCAATGGTGGTTTATTATATGTGTGTGATTATTGGGGCAATGGTGGTTTATTATATGAGTGATTATTGTGGCAATGGTGGTTTATTATATGTGTGATTATTGTGGCAATGGTGGTTTATTATGTGTGTGATTATTGGGGCAATGGTGGTTTATTATATGAGTGATTATTGGGGCAATGGTGGTTTATTATGTGTGTGATTATTGGGGCAATGGTGGTTTATTATATGAGTGATTATTGTGGCAATGGTGGTTTATTATATGAGTGATTATTGGGGCAATGGTGGTTTATTATATGAGTGATTATTGTGGCAATGGTGGTTTATTATGTGTGTGATTATTGGGGCAATGGTGGTTTATTATATGAGTGATTATTGGGGCAATGGTGGTTTATTATATGTGTGATTATTGGGGCAATGGTGGTTTATTATATGAGTGATTATTGGGGCAATGGTGGTTTATTATATGAGTGATTATTGGGGCAATGGTGGTTTATTATATGAGTGATTATTGTGGCAATGGTGGTTTATTATGTGTGTGATTATTGGGGCAATGGTGGTTTATTATATGAGTAATTATTGGGGCAATGGTGGTTTATTATATGAGTGATTATTGGGGCAATGGTGGTTTATTATATGAGTGATTATTGTGGCAATGGTGGTTTATTATATGAGTGATTATTGTGGCAATGGTGGTTTATTATATGAGTGATTATTGGGGCAATGGTGGTTTATTATATGTGTGATTATTGGGGCAATGGTGGTTTATTATGTGTGTGATTATTGGGGCGATGGTGGTTTATTATATGTGTGATTATTGGGGCAATGGTGGTTTATTATATGTGTGATTATTGGGGCAATGGTGGTTTATTATGTGTGTGATTATTGGGGCGATGGTGGTTTATTATATGTGTGATTATTGGGGCAATGGTGGTTTATTATATGAGTGATTATTGGGGCAATGGTGGTTTATTATATGTGTGATTATTGGGGCAATGGTGGTTTATTATATGTGTGATTATTGGGGCAATGGTGGTTTATTATATGTGTGATTATTGGGGCAATGGTGGTTTATTATATGTGTGATTATTGGGGCAATGGTGGTTTATTATATGAGTGATTATTGGGGCAATGGTGGTTTATTATGTGTGTGATTATTGGGGCAATGGTGGTTTATTATATGAGTGATTATTGGGGCAATGGTGGTTTATTATGTGTGTGATTATTGGGGCGATGGTGGTTTATTATATGTGTGATTATTGGGGCAATGGTGGTTTATTATATGAGTGATTATTGGGGCAATAGTGGTTTATTATGTGTGTGATTATTGGGGCGATGGTGGTTTATTATGTGTGTGATTATTGGGGCAATGGTGGTTTATTATGTGTGTGATTATTGGGGCAATGGTGGTTTATTATGTGTGTGATTATTGGGGCAATGGTGGTTTGTTATATGAGTGATTATTGGGGCAATGGTGGTTTATTATGTGAGTGATTATTGGGGCAATGGTGGTTTATTATATGAGTGATTATTGGGGCAATGGTGGTTTATTATATGAGTGATTATTGGGGCAATGGTGGTTTATTATGTGAGTGATTATTGGGGCAATGGTGGTTTATTATATGTGTGATTATTGGGGCAATGGTGGTTTATTATATGAGTGATTATTGGGGCAATGGTGGTTTATTATGTGTGTGATTATTGGGGCAATGGTGGTTTATTATATGAGTGATTATTGGGGCAATGGTGGTTTATTATATGTGTGATTATTGGGGCAATGGTGGTTTATTATGTGTGTGATTATTGGGGCGATGGTGGTTTATTATATGTGTGATTATTGGGGCAATGGTGGTTTATTATATGAGTGATTATTGGGGCAATGGTGGTTTATTATAGGTGTGATTATTGGGGCGATGGTGGTTTATTATATGTGTGATTATTGGGGCAATGGTGGTTTATAATGTGTGTGATTATTGGGGCGATGGTGGTTTATTATGTGAGTGATTATTGGGGCAATGGTGGTTTATTATATGAGTGATTATTGGGGCAATGGTGGTTTATTATATGTGTGATTATTGGGGCGATGGTGGTTTATTATATGAGTGATTATTGTGGCAATGGTGGTTTATTATATGTGTGATTATTGGGGCAATGGTGGTTTATTATGTGTGTGATTATTGGGGCGATGGTGGTTTATTATATGTGTGATTATTGGGGCAATGGTGGTTTATTATATGAGTGATTATTGGGGCGATGGTGGTTTATTATATGAGTGATTATTGTGGCAATGGTGGTTTATTATGTGAGTGATTATTGGGGCAATGGTGGTTTATTATATGAGTGATTATTGGGGCAATGGTGGTTTATTATGTGTGTGATTATTGGGGCGATGGTGGTTTATTATATGTGTGATTATTGGGGCAATGGTGGTTTATTATATGTGTGATTATTGGGGCAATGGTGGTTTATTATGTGTGTGATTATTGGGGCAATGGTGGTTTATTATATGTGTGATTATTGGGGCAATGGTGGTTTATTATGTGTGTGATTATTGGGGCAATGGTGGTTTATTATATGAGTGATTATTGGGGCAATGGTGGTTTATTATGTGTGTGATTATTGGGGCAATGGTGGTTTATTATATGAGTGATTATTGGGGCAATGGTGGTTTATTATATGTGTGATTATTGGGGCAATGGTGGTTTATTATATGTGTGATTATTGGGGCGATGGTGGTTTATTATGTGAGTGATTATTGGGGCAATGGTGGTTTATTATATGTGTGATTATTGGGGCAATGGTGGTTTATTATGTGTGTGATTATTGGGGCAATGGTGGTTTATTATATGAGTGATTATTGGGGCAATGGTGGTTTATTATATGTGTGATTATTGGGGCAATGGTGGTTTATTATATGAGTGATTATTGGGGCAATGGTGGTTTATTATATGTGTGATTATTGGGGCGATGGTGGTTTATTATGTGAGTGATTATTGGGGCAATGGTGGTTTATTATGTGTGTGATTATTGGGGCAATGGTGGTTTATTATATGAGTGATTATTGGGGCAATGGTGGTTTATTATATGTGTGATTATTGGGGCAATGGTGGTTTATTATATGAGTGATTATTGGGGCAATGGTGGTTTATTATATGTGTGATTATTGGGGCAATGGTGGTTTATTATGTGTGTGATTATTGGGGTAATGGTGGTTTATTATATGCGTGATTATTGGGGCAATGGTGGTTTATTATATGAGTGATTATTGGGGCAATGGTGGTTTATTATATGAGTGATTATTGGGGCAATGGTGGTTTATTATATGAGTGATTATTGGGGCAATGGTGGTTTATTATATGTGTGTGATTATTGGGGCAATGGTGGTTTATTATATGAGTGATTATTGTGGCAATGGTGGTTTATTATATGTGTGATTATTGTGGCAATGGTGGTTTATTATGTGTGTGATTATTGGGGCAATGGTGGTTTATTATATGAGTGATTATTGGGGCAATGGTGGTTTATTATGTGTGTGATTATTGGGGCAATGGTGGTTTATTATGTGTGTGATTATTGGGGCAATGGTGGTTTATTATATGTGTGATTATTGGGGCGATGGTGGTTTATTATGTGAGTGATTATTGGGGCGATGGTGGTTTATTATGTGAGTGATTATTGGGGCAATGGTGGTTTATTATGTGTGTGATTATTGGGGCAATGGTGGTTTATTATATGAGTGATTATTGGGGCAATGGTGGTTTATTATATGTGTGATTATTGGGGCAATGGTGGTTTATTATATGAGTGATTATTGGGGCAATGGTGGTTTATTATATGTGTGATTATTGGGGCGATGGTGGTTTATTATATGTGTGATTATTGGGGCAATGGTGGTTTATTATATGAGTGATTATTGGGGCAATGGTGGTTTATTATATGAGTGATTATTGGGGCAATGGTGGTTTATTATATGTGTGATTATTGGGGCGATGGTGGTTTATTATGTGAGTGATTATTGGGGCAATGGTGGTTTATTATATGTGTGATTATTGGGGCAATGGTGGTTTATTATGTGTGTGATTATTGGGGTAATGGTGGTTTATTATATGAGTGATTATTGGGGCAATGGTGGTTTATTATATGTGTGATTATTGGGGCAATGGTGGTTTATTATGTGTGTGATTATTGGGGTAATGGTGGTTTATTATATGCGTGATTATTGGGGCAATGGTGGTTTATTATATGAGTGATTATTGGGGCAATGGTGGTTTATTATATGAGTGATTATTGGGGCAATGGTGGTTTATTATATGAGTGATTATTGGGGCAATGGTGGTTTATTATATGTGTGTGATTATTGGGGCAATGGTGGTTTATTATATGAGTGATTATTGTGGCAATGGTGGTTTATTATATGTGTGATTATTGTGGCAATGGTGGTTTATTATGTGTGTGATTATTGGGGCAATGGTGGTTTATTATATGAGTGATTATTGGGGCAATGGTGGTTTATTATGTGTGTGATTATTGGGGCAATGGTGGTTTATTATGTGTGTGATTATTGGGGCAATGGTGGTTTATTATATGTGTGATTATTGGGGCAATGGTGGTTTATTATATGAGTGATTATTGTGGCAATGGTGGTTTATTATGTGTGTGATTATTGGGGCAATGGTGGTTTATTATATGAGTGATTATTGTGGCAATGGTGGTTTATTATATGAGTGATTATTGGGGCAATGGTGGTTTATTATATGAGTGATTATTGTGGCAATGGTGGTTTATTATGTGTGTGATTATTGGGGCAATGGTGGTTTATTATATGAGTGATTATTGGGGCAATGGTGGTTTATTATATGTGTGATTATTGGGGCAATGGTGGTTTATTATATGAGTGATTATTGGGGCAATGGTGGTTTATTATATGAGTGATTATTGGGGCAATGGTGGTTTATTATATGAGTGATTATTGTGGCAATGGTGGTTTATTATGTGTGTGATTATTGGGGCAATGGTGGTTTATTATATGAGTGATTATTGGGGCAATGGTGGTTTATTATATGAGTGATTATTGGGGCAATGGTGGTTTATTATATGAGTGATTATTGTGGCAATGGTGGTTTATTATATGAGTGATTATTGGGGCAATGGTGGTTTATTATATGTGTGATTATTGGGGCAATGGTGGTTTATTATATGAGTGATTATTGGAGCGATGGTGGTGGCAGAGTCCATGAGGAATCTGGAGGGGATATTGTCAAGGCCGGTGGTCTTGTTTGGGTGGAGCGCGCTCAATTTATTAAACACCTCGTTAGCTGAGACCATTTCTAATTTGAAATTGTTGTTGACTACTCCTAGCTTTCTGTAGAAGTCTTCAATGTGTTCTACACCAAAGCGACCAGAGTGGTGGGACAGCTTGTTAAGGAGAATTGTGGCTATGTTGGTGAAAAAGGTGTTAAGTCTTCTTGCTACCTCCATTTTGTCTGTAATGAGGGCGTCACCCTCCTTGATGTTGATGTTGGTGAGTCTGCTTTTAAGTTTCTGGCTGCATCCAGGAAGCTGCTTGTTGAGAATTTTCCAGAGCTCACGTGACTTATTTGTGTTTTCCTCTATTTTGTCATTGATATAATTTTTTTTAAGGATTTAGTCAGGTTGTTTGTCTTATTTCTTAATTTATTGCATTGCTTTTTGAGCGTTGAAAGGAGTGATTTGAGATTATTATTATTGGGTTGTTTATTTACTTCGGTTTTACACTTTTGGTATTCGAAGTATTTTCTGTCCCTGTCTTTTATGGCAGCTAACAGGTCTGGATTGATCCATGGTTCAGAGCGGGCTTTGATCCTGACTGTTCTCACGGGAGCCATATCATTTAGTATAGCTAGGAACGCTGTTTTGAAGCGATCCCAAGCATCTTCAAGCAGGTTGCTGGTGAGCACAGGGGACCATGCAGTCCCACTCACCTCATTTAAGGTTGAAATTATCACTGGAGTATGTTTTAAGGGATCTGTGTGGCCATTGGCTTTAAGTTGACTTATTTTGCGCGTGCAGAAGGTTATATAGTGGTCGCTAAGACCACAGATCATGACCCCACTATTTTTAATATTATGCCGGTTTGATGTGAGAATGACATCTATGGTTGATTGGGTGGAATCACACACCCTTGTGGGCAGTGTTATTAGCTGGGAGAGACTGTGCAGATTACAAAGCTTGCTGTAAGATTTGAAGACAGGCGCATCTCTGCGTTGAATATCTGGGTTCAGATCTCCAGTTATAATTTTTTCCACGTTGTCTACACCAGACAAGCACTCCTCGAGCACCATAGATATCACTCTGATTAGAGGGTCTGTATACAGTCCCTATCAGTACAGGCTTAGCATTTGTGAATTGGATTTCTGCCCACACAGATTCAAGGGTATTGTGGTTAATTAAGATCAGTGCAAGTTATGTATTTTATATCCTGGTGAATATACATTCAAACACCACCACCATGTTTATTCCTGTACCGTTTAAGTATATAGTACTGTTTAAGTATAGAGTAGTACTGTTTAAGTACAGAGTAGTACTGTTTAAGTATAGAGTAGTACTGTTTAAGTATAGAGTAAAACTGTTTAGGTATAGAGTAGTAATGTTTAAGTATAGAGTAGTACTGTTTAAGTACAGAGTAGTACTGTTTAAGTACAGAGTAGTACTGCTTAAGTACAGAGTAGTGATGTTTAAGTACAGAGTAGTACTGCTTAAGTACAGAGTAGTACTGCTTAAGTACAGAGTAGTACTGTTTAAGTACAGAGTAGTACTGTTTAAGTATAGAGTAGTACTGTTTAAGTACAGAGTAGTACTGTTTAAGTACAGAGTAGTACTGTTTAAGTACAGAGTAGTACTGTTTAAGTACAGAGTAGTACTGTTTAAGTACAGAGTAGTACTGTTTAAGTACAGAGTAGTACTGCTTAAGTACAGAGTAGTACTGCTTAAGTACAGAGTAGTACTGTTTAAGTACAGAGTAGTACTGTTTAAGTACAGAGTAGTACTGCTTAAGTACAGAGTAGTACTGCTTAAGTACAGAGTAGTACTGTTTAAGTACAGAGTAGTACTGTTTAAGTACAGAGTAGTACTGCTTAAGTACAGAGTAGTACTGTTTAAGTACAGAGTAGTACTGTTTACGTACAGAGTAGTACTGCTTAAGTACAGAGTAGTACTGCTTAAGTACAGAGTAGTACTGTTTAAGTACAGAGTAGTACTGCTTAAGTACAGAGTAGTACTGTTTAAGTACAGAGTAGTACTGTTTAAGTACAGAGTAGTACTGCTTAAGTACAGAGTAGTACTGCTTAAGTACAGAGTAGTACTGTGGTTGGTAGACAGGGTGCAAGTCACCTTGTAGGAGCTTTGAGCTTCCTGCGGACGCCCATGTAGACCTTCATGGAGCTCAGAGGCCATTCCTTCTCTGCCTTGAAGCTCTGAGGAACACACACACACACACACACACACACACACACACACTTACACCTGAACCAGGTGAGTTCCCCAGTGTTCCCGCCCACACGACACTACCTTCTTGTCTTTGAGCAGCAGCAGTTTGTTCTTCTTGATCTGGAAGCTTCTCTCCTGGAACTTGTTGCCCTGAAGGAGTTTGGGCGGTTCCTCGCGACACTTGAGCACGCCCACTTTCATCAGGTCACTCTTGTAGGCTGCATGACACGCCTGCTCGTCACCGTGCGTGTGTGTGTGTGTGTAGCTTTAAAGGAGTCACACCTACAGGTAAGGATGTTGATGCCGTCACCTTTAGGGACCCTTTTTACCACCAGGTAGGCGGAGCTTGGGTCGGCCATCTTGCACCACTGCAGCGCCTGCTCCAGAACTTTCTCTTTGGGATGCAGGGGGCGTTCTAGGGACACAAAACAACACACAGGTGTATAGTAGGCAAACACCTGCAGGCCAGTGTGTGCGTGTGTGGTCCACAGACCCAGCTGGCCATCCTCGATGACCTCAAAGGTCATCCACATGTCTTTGTCTCCAGCAGGAACGTTCCTCATGTAGAGCACCTGGTTGGTCAGCTCCTCAGCACACATGGTAGGGGACACCTGCGGGGGGAATAGGTGGTGTGAGTGTGTGTGTGTGTGTGTGTGTGTGTGTGTGTGTGTTTGTGTGTGCGTGTACTTTGAGAGTGACACAGCTGTCAGGTGTCTTCATCTCCAGGTAGACCTCAATGATCAGGTCTCCCGCCTGAGACAACTGAAGACACAGACCACATCAGACGCACATTAGCCCCTCCCACCCTCACGCCGTGCACATACCTGAGTGTCCTTCCAGGAGGTGATGAGGCTGATCTCCAGTTCGATCTGAGTCTGGTGTTCTTCGTCGATCTGAGAGGAATAAACGTGTGGTCAGGCGTGGCCTCGAGGGGACGGGGCGTCCGCTGCGGGTTCTACTTACATCGAAGACGTACAAGTAGTTGTCAATCAGATCCTCCATGATTTTCACCTCGTGTTCTCCCTTGCCGTCGGTCTGGAAGAGGCTTGGAGCGAAGAGCAGCGACAGGTTCTTGGTGCACATCTGGTTCAGGTCGGCACACTTCTGGACCCTGAGGAGGCAAGCCAGGGCATGAAGCCGATAGGAACTGTAGGAAGAACATTTTCCCACCTTGGAGCAAAATGTGGAACACCTCCGAGCAGGGGTGTCCCGGTCATGTGAGCTCAGGGGCCGCAGGGAGGAACATTACAATCGTGCCATTTTAACGACAAACTTCACATTGTTTTCTTCGTCTCACTTTGGCCAAAAACAGAACAAACACTTTCTGAAAATATTGCAATGAAAATATAGAAAATAGTAGCGGCAGCGGTAAAGTTTAGATCCTTGAAGGAAAGAAGAGCATGAATGAATGTTTATAAGTGAATACATTAACATATGCATTAAATGTTAGCTGCCTCTCTTTCTTTATATTGTCTATTTTCTGCTGGATCTACTCTCTATTTTATGCTGCAGCTGTTACATACACTCTAATATTCTACATGCTCATTGGTATATATTATATACAAATAGATGATATCACTACACATTATATATTGGATATATAACATGTAAATATTACATACAAGTTATATTTTATATTGCTACTATTGTACATTTTTAGTCTACTTTATACCTTTGGTTTTCACCCTCTTTTTGTGTGCAATATCCTTTCCATCCACATCCTTTGTAACAGAGCTACTTTGTGGAACAATTTCCCTTGTCGATCAATAAAGTTTGTCTAAATCCAAGTCTAAAATGTATTTTCTTTCGTATTATTTTCATAGTGATTGAAGTAACGTTCATGACAAAAGACAATATAGAGGGTGACATTTAACAGGATCATGCATACATTTATCATTTGTTTCCAAAATGCTAACAAAAAAGTGGGACCCCAAAAATTAACCGTGGGACCCCATTTTTATGACTTGATGGGGTGCCTGGGACCCCATTTTTAAAATTCCTAGCACCAACACTGACGGAGTATTGGTGCGTAAAAAACAGCAGCAGGCGGCTGTGGCCTGCGGGCCGCTTCTAGTACTAATCAAATATCCTCTCAGGGGCCGTAGATCAATCATTTGCGGGCCGGATCTGGCCCGTGGGCCTTGACTTTGACACCCCTGCCTTAGCAGTTACTAGCTTTGGCATTGGTTTTGCTGAAAGAGATAAAAACAAAGATCTCACCCCGTTTTTTAACCACACACACACACACACACACACACACACACACACACACACACACACACACACACACACACACACACACACACACACACACACACACACACACACACACACACAAACACACACACACACACACACAGTATTCTGCCTAGTTTGACTGTGCCAAGTTAACTTTCAGTTTGGACCAAAGCAAGGCTGCATTATAGACGCAGGCATGTGAACATTTTACAGAATGTCTTCATGGTTTGTACCGACTCTTTTGTATAGGATGAATTGTTCATCTTTAATTATAGGCACATCTCTTTATTTGAGACAACTAAAGAGTCTTCCTTCAAAGACCATGCTGGCTGCAGTCACAACTCACCTGTACAGGTGACTGACTAGTGCAGCCAGAGTCATCCTGTTGACCCGCGGAAGAGACCGGATGATCTCCTTGTAGCGGTCCAACCTTGCACCTTTGGAAGGGATTTCTGAGATGTAACGAGGAAAAAGAGAATGTGAGCTGATGACTGGTCTCCCAGTGAGACCTGCCTCTAAAGCAGTGGTCCCCAAACTCCGGCCCCCAGCGTTCGAGAGCTGGCCCGCGGGAAGTCCCAAATTAATTTTTATTTTTTTTTATTTGTCCTTCCTAATCCATTTTCTACCGCTTGGTGCTTGTTACTCTCAGAGTCTCCTAGCCGCTCAAGCAAATCACATTGTCTAACAATGCATTTTCCAATCGATGACGTGATATCATATACATATACTGTATACACCCCGGCCCCCGGCCAAGTTATTTTAACCCAATGCGGCCCCCGGGTCAAAAAGTTTGGGGACCCCTGCTCTAAAGACTTGGCTGATAGTCACTGCAGTGTTTGGATGCTAAATTTAAGAGTTTTGACAGCACCAGGCATCTGTATCTCATAAACTCTGAACTGTTAGGCAGATCAATCTCAATATTGGTATCGATATCAAGCGTTGAATCAGTATTGGATCGATATTACTGTAATGAAATGAACATATTTCAGTTATCTTCTACGTTTATTTTCTACAACTATCTGTTTCTTATCATTGTGCTGTTCGTATCGTTGATATGTACTTTGTATCGGATCGATACCAGCATTTGCAGTATCGCTCATCACCAAGTCAGCAAGACATTACTTTGTTTCAACAGTTCTATTTTCTTCCGCTTGTCCCTCTTGTTTAATTTTCAACACGTATGCAAATGCTGTTTTATGCCTAGCCTGTTCCGGTTAAAAGTAATTTTGTAAATATTGTTAAGGTTAAATTGACTTCAATCCTGGTATGTTAGCATCAAGCTGAGGACGTAAGCGTGTATTTATTTGTGTATATACATTTTACAGTAACTTCAAGATCCAATTATTAGAGAACCCTAACATGGATATTTTCCCATCCCTAATTTGAGGGACCGCCTACCGTGTATTCCGGACCATAGGTTATAAGGCACGCTGCCGATGAAAGGTCTATTGAAACAAATATATATATATATTTTTTCATATGTAAGGCGCACCGGATTTTAAGGCACATTAAAGGAGTCATATTATTATGAGGATTATTTTCTAAATGTAAAAGACTTCCTTGTGGTCTACATAACATGTCATGGTGCTTCTTTGCTCTAAATGTTGCATAGATGATGTTTTACACATCATCTTCAACTCACTTTCTGAAAGTCTCTTCAGGATGCGTCTTATTTACATGCCTCCACTTCGACAGCATCTTCTCACCATCATCTTTGTTGCAGCGGTGTAGCGTGCAAGGACGGAGGTGGAAGAAGTGTCAAAAGATGGCGCTAACCGTTTTAATGACATTCGCACTTTACTTCAATCAATAACAGAGCAGCATCTCCTCATCCGAGGGTCACTAGTGCAACAACAACACCCGAAATTTGTCCCGTGACCGAAACTCTCTAATAAGTAAAGTTCCTTGGGTGAATAATGTAAAGTCACTATACCGGTATGTTTTAGTGCTTCCATGGAGACTTTAGTGACAGATATAAGTAAGAAGTTGACACTACTTTACATTAGAAATGGCAACAGTGGAGGATAAATGTCACATAACAAGAAGATAGAGAAAAAGAAGAATATTATCGACTTCGGATTGGCGCTATTTTTCAGGGCTTATGCAGATCTCAAATACAGATCAGCAGGTACCAGAAGGTAAGGAAAGTTGCTTTTGCATAATATTGCGAAACAAAACACCAGATATGTTCTATATTTTCAAAGAAACATAAAAAATGTTGGTGTTGTTTACTTGAGTCATATTGCAGTCTACATGTATCTCTTATGTGTGACTGTCATCATATTGCAGTCTACATGTATCTCTTAAGTGTGATTGCTATCATATTGCAGTCTACACTTATCTCTTGTGTGACTGCCATCTACTGGTCACATTTGGCATTACACCATGACAAAAAAAAATGTTTGAGGTCGGCAAGCAAATCCAAAATTATTCCACACATTAGGCACACCGGGTTTTAAAGCGCACTGTAGAGTTCTAAAGAAAAAAAAGGATTTTAAGTGTGCCTTATAGTCCGGAAAATACAGTAACTTTATTTTGGATCCAATTATTAAAGACCCCTAACTTGGGTATTTTTCCATCCCTAATTTGAGGGACAGCTTACGGATCTTTCAAACTAAACACTGACAAAAATGGACATCAGTCAGGAGTCTTAGGGTCCAGTGGACAGGAAGTAGAGACTTACTGGCAGCTTCTTGCCACAGCGGATGGAGATCGGTCATGAAGACGGGGTCATCGATCTCCCTGAAGAACCGCTTCAGGACGTCCGTCACGTCCTCGATGAAGTGGTCTCCGATGCGCAGTTTGACATTACGGGCATCTTTGCGAAACTCCTCCATGAGCAGTTTGATTCTTGACTTGGCTCCGTTCTTGCGATAGATCCCCTCGTGACCAAGACCTGCAGGCATGGACACGGACAGGTTCAGGCCCCCTGGGGTGTGGCCTCATTAGCACTTTGCTCACCATACTGCGTGATGAAAGCGATGCAGCTGTCCACGATGATGGGGATGTCATGCCTGCTCAGTTGCTGCTCTCGCAGAGAGTTTCCCTTCCCGCCGGCAGCCCGCTGAACGTCTGCGTACCACAAGGTGAAGTCTGTGCGTCCGACACCCTGCAGGTGGAACGTCCTTACACAACAGCGACATGAGATGTCAAAGATCAGCCGGAGGACCAAAATCTGATGTTGAAGTCCCCTCACCTCCCCTTCTCAACCAAAACCAGGATGTCTTTCTTCTCGTGGTTCTGGCTTTCTGAGGTGACACCTTCAACACAAACATAATCAGTCCGACACAACCCTGGACGGGGTCTGGAGACGTCAAAAACTACTGACTCAGCTCCTGCAGCCGCTTCAGGTTGATGATGTCTTCTGCAGCCCCGTCGTTTTGGGGACAGATGAAAAGGTTGGACTTCTGCAGGACAAAGTAAGCCTCTTTACACTGCTGAGGGTCCAACATTGCTCGGTACCGCAGTCGCCCGATGCGCTCAAACTCCCGTGTCAGCAGGCAGTGACAGCTGAGCGGCGTGGAAGCCTAGCAAGCACACACATTATTGGACGAGCAGAACTTGGGATGGGACTGAAACAATGTGAAAAAGCATTAGAAAAACCACCAACTTTCCCGATGGCACTGGTCCAGGCGTGCAGATCCTCGGGTGTTTCCACACCAAACTGATAGAGTTTGTCCGAAGTCAAATACAGTTCAAAAGTGTAACGGAACCTGGGTGCAGAAAATACAGAGTAAATCCCCGGTTTCACTTTTGACCAACATGTGGTAGACCAACACGTCACCTGTCCACAAAACCGTTGTTTTTGAGCAAGTCTGGTCGGCTGACTCCCAAACACACCACGTCTTTGAGACTGATCTCCATGCACGGTTCTGCTGATCGCTCCGAAGGGTAGAACAACAGCGACTGATCCACCGAACACCAGAACTTCTGGAAGTCTGTCACAGTTCAGACAGGCATGTGAGGCAAACATGTCACTGCATCCGTCGGACATCTGTCAAAACCAGGAGCCGAACCTTCTCGAGATCGGCGGGACAGCGTCGCTCTGCTGACGCAATTGGAACTGAAGAGAAAGCCAGAGTAAACAACCGTCTTCATGATCTCGTCATAGACACCAGGATCTGCGGGAAGTGAAGTAGTGAAGACAAGTTTGTCCTCTAATCCTTCATAGTTGGTGAGCAAAGAGTAATCATAGTAGTGGTGTTGGTTCTGACCTGGGACTCTGCAGCTCACCAGCAGGTCTCTGTTTGTCTGCTGCCCATGGGCGGTGCTTGCCAGGTGACTAGCTCTTGCTTCAGAAAAGATGTGAGTAACAGTTTTGAGGAGCGTATGTTCGGAGACAGCAGAACATAACACCTGCAGTCGACACGCACAGACATCGGAACAGTTCAGTTGCGATTGATTCAACGCCCTGGGAACACGAGGACCTGGGTGATTGGAGACTATTCGCAGGCAAGTGATTGAGGACTTTACAAAATGGCTGAAAAAGACTAATCTGATAAATAGCGATAATCATTACTTTTGGAGTGGAAAGCACTCCCAATGATAGTAAAAGACTTCCAATCTGCTTTTAGAGGCTCGAAACTGCACCTTCAGTAGTTGTTCCTGGCTGTTGAAAGCTGGATGGGCCACTCTGTAGTGCCCGTCCCTGTACTTCTGACCGATGAACTCTCGCCTCTGACTCGGGGACGCATCGCAGTCCAGCTCATCAGACTGGGACAAGTGGGCCGCCCAGAACTCGTTAGCGCGGTCGTTACCCAGCATGATGAAGAGCTGCAACGACAGAACAAAACCTAGGAAAAAAGACTTTCTTGCGTTTCGGGTTCCCATCTCGTTTAGGTCTTACCTGCACAATCTCATTGCTCCACACACTGGTGTCCAGTTTCAGACTTTGAACTTTGGAAACCATTGTTCCCAAACCTCTGTGCTGACCTGCTCGCACAAACAGGCATGAAGTCATGAGTGAGCATGCTAGTCAGACATCCAAGTTGAACTTGCCATCAGTTAAATGTAATATTAAAACATGCTAACAGTAACATTTCCATCCCCCAGTCGTTAGCACTGTTTGTTAGCAAATACTATCTGTCATCTGGTGTCACTGTACCGGCGCAGTTCTTGCATATGACCACACACAAGTTGATGGAGGCCCAGTCCGGGTTGATAGCCCTGCAGTCTGCACACATGCGGTTGGAGCGGTTGGACCAGATTTTCTCGGCCACCTCGTAGTCCGACAGTGTCTCAGCGATGGCCTCCTGCAGCGCCTCCATCCAGTCCCGCTTCTCCCGCTCCGAGTCGGCGGTGAAGCTGGTGAAGGAGGATGATATTAGAACAACCCCAACAGCAGATTGAGGGAACTGATGTCAAAGTCGGTGACGGTCATACCTGAAGGTTCTGTAGGGCGTGATGAGGTCAAAACCCTTGTGTTTCCCGTCTCGGATCGTGGCACCCCGAGCCTCGATCACAGTGATGCCGATTCCGGTACGAAAACACTGCAAAAGCCAAAGTAAAGATGTCACACAACTCGTCAAGGTTCTGTGGGGACCAGTTGCTTGCTGATCAGGGGACCGCTGATGACGTCACCTGTTCACTCTTGTGGAGCCAAATCTGCTCTGTGTTGATGGCGACGTAAATTTTGGACTTGGTTCCTTTCAACTCCAGCAAGCCATGTTTTTGACAGTGAGTTCCTGGACCGAACCAGCGCCCCCCCAATACCAGCTGGTCTCTGACGTACGCCTGCAGTGTGGACACCCAACGCCGCCTAAGCACTGAAAGAGCCACAAAAGTGAAGTGCTTAGTCACAGGAATGTCATTAGGGACTACTGTACGTTGTGTGTACCTTCGTTATCAGTCTTAAAAACAAAGGTACGCTGGCTGGTCACGATTTCAAATTTGTTGTCTTTGGTGGGGCGAGCCATCTGGATAGCAGCCAATGGGATGACTCCTTTAGGGTACACATCCTGGAAGACAGTTAAAAGAGGTCGGAGTGGAGCCTGGACTCGCCACCGTGAACAAATGAAATGCTGTCATACCTTCTCGTTTCCAAAGTACATCAGATTTCTGCCGTCAAACTTCACATAACGTTTCTGGAAAACGTAATTACTACAAAATAAAAGCACATACACCAGTCACATGACCAAGCTGGATGTATACAGTAGATTTCCTTAAGACCACAAGTATTAGTAAGTACAAACCCCTGTTAGAATAATTATGTATATATTATCACACTACCTTTAGTATGCTTAAAGTCTGTTGCTTTAGTTATTAGCTATTGTGCCCAAGTTAGACGTTTTCTCTAATCCATGCAAGGACAAAACTTGTTGTCTGAGGGGTGGCCTCAGCCACAGATGTTATCATTTTTTTGGCCCGCTGGAAGCCAAGCACTTCAGGGACCTCTGCAGGGATGGGATAACAGCACGCAGACGAGACAGAGACTTCAAGGACCTCAACGAAGATAAGACAACACGCAGACGAAGCGGGGACAAGGCGAAACCACATTCCATCACGTACTGTGTGTCCTGGACCTGCTTTGCATAAAATATGTGACCACTTCTTTTAGAGGCAGCCTCCGTGACTTTGACTCTTGAACTCTGAATAAAAAGAGGGACGCGGAAGCTGAACCTTAGAGTGTAGGGCGAGACTGTGACGAAGTGTGCAGTGCCCGCGTTCTCCTCATGAGCCTGAACTCTGTTTCTGCTTGGTTCCTTGCTTCTTGTCTGATTAATAGATGTCATCAGTGTTTGAACCTGACAACCTCAAAAGCAGTGAAGTTGTCACATTGTGTAAATGGTAAATAAAAAGAGAATACAATGATTTGCAAATCCCTTTTCAACTTATATTCAATTGAAAAGAATGCGAAGTCAAGATATTTAACGTTCAAAATGGTAAACGTTATTTTTTGCAAATATTAGCTCATTTGAAATTTGATGCCTGCAACATGTTTCCAAAAAGCTGGCACAAGTGGCAAAAAAGAGTGATAAAGTTGAGGAAAGCTCATCAAACACTTATTTGGAACATCCCACAGGTGTGCAGGCAAATTGGGAACAGGTGGGTGCCATGATTGGCTATAAAAGCAGCTTCCATGAAATGCTCACTCATTCACAAACAAGGACGGGGCAAGGGTCACAACTTTGTCAACAAATGCCTAAGTAAATTGTTTAAGAACAACATTTCACAAGCAGCTATTGCAAGGAATTTAGGGATTTCACCATCTATGCTCCGTAATATCATCTAAAGGTTCAGGGAATGTGGAGAAATCACTGAACGTAAGCCATGATATTACGTATCTTCCATCCCTCAGGCGCTACTGCATCAAAAAGCCACATCAGTGTGTAAAGGATATCACCACATGGGCTCAGGAACACTTCATAAAACCACTGTCAGTAACTAGAGTTGGTCGCTACATCTGTAAGTGCAAGTTAAAACTGTATTATGCAAAGCCAAAGCCATTTATCAACAACACCCAGAAACGCTTGGCTGGGCCCGAGCTCATCTAAGATGGACTGATGCAAAGTGGAAAAGTGTTCTGTGGTCTGACGAGTCCACATTTCAAATTGTTTTTGGAAACTGTGGACGTGGTGTCCTCCGGACCAAAAGACAAAAAGAACCATCCGGACAGTTCTAGGGTGAAAGTGTAAAAGGCAGCATGTGTGATGGTATGGAGGTGTATTAGTGCCCAAGTCATGGGCATATATATATATATAGATATATATATAAACATATACGCATATATATATATATATATATATATATATATATACGCATATATATATACGCATATATATATATATACACGCATATATATATATATATATATATATATATATGCATATATATGTGTATATATATATAGATATAGATATGTGTGTGTGTATATATATTTATATATATCTATATGTATATCTATATATATATATAGAGATATATATATAGATATATACACACACACACACTTTTTGTATATATATATATATGTATATATATAGATATACACACACACACACACATATCTATATCTATATATATATACACACATATATATATATATATATATATATATATACATATATATATATATATATATATATATATATACATATATACATATACACATATTTCACATTCAGTCTCTCGCAGTTGAAGTGTACCTATGATGAAAATTACAGACCTCAGTCATCATTTTAAGTGGGAGAACTTGCACAATCGCTGGCTGACTAAATACTTTTTTGCCCCACTGTATATGTATATATATATATATATATATATATATATATATATATATATATATATATATATATATATATATATATATATATATATATATTTTAACGGATACTATTTTGTTTAGTAGACAATATGATCAGGAAGAAGAAAGTTGTGGTAAGTGTAAAAGAGCAAGACGCACCCAGTCAAGAAGGGGCAGTAAGAGGAGGTTGAGGACAAGAGGAAGGAGATGAGACAAGTCCTCATGAGAGATGAGACGCAGGGAGAAGCAGAAAGGATGACACGTAGGAGAAGCCAACGTTCTGATCTTTGACCCCTGAGGCAAACACACATATGCTTGTGTTCAGCAGTGGATGGGAATCCTTAAAGGAGCCATATGTAATCATGTCATCATTAAATGGTCCTGATATGTCATTAATAAATCATATTATTTTCCAATACCTCTAAAGCTGATAACAGTAGTTCAGCCTGGATATGCTCATTTCAAGATTAGCCCCGAAATCTTGTTATTGTTTTCATTTCCATGTCCCGCCCTCCACTGTTTGACCAATTAGAAAGTCTGTGAGTGTTTCACATCCAGGTTGCCATCTTGGTCTGGCTACAGCCACTGGTAAAGTTACTAAACATGTCAGACCTCAGTCCATCTAAAAGTTAGCATTCTCAACTTATTCATGACAAAGCCAGGAACAAAACCAAGATTTGAATCGGGGATGCCTTTGATAGATGGAGACCATTTAAGATCTTGTCATCTGATGCTAAACTTGCTCTTTTCCTCCTTGATAGGTAAGTCAGGCATTTACCTTTTCTTATGACTTGTAATAAATGGAAATGGACATTAGGTATGTCAACTATATCGTCAATAAAGTCTATGATCTTGTCCAACAAAGCTAGTATGTTCCTGCAACCAATGTTAGCATGCTAGCCCGGTCAATGACACATGGACATACATGCTAACATGTGCTAGTTAGCATGTATGTCCATGTGTTGTCCAACTGACAGGATAACATGTATTATGTACAAATAAAAGCTATGTGGATATGTGTAGTGTCAGTGCCTAGTTCCTCCTCAATATGCTGGTACGCTGAGGAAATGGCTTCCAACATTAGCACGGCTAATTGCGGTTTCTGGTACTGTGACTCATATGTGGTGGTATTTGCTTGGCACAACATGTCATGCATTGTGTAGTGACATGGTAGTAGACCATATGATTTATGCACAACATGGTTTTTGTGTAACATGGTTTGTCTCACAGAAGGGCAGTCTGCACTGAAAGATGGTGATGTGCGTACACGGAAGACACTGTCGGATGCAACATGGGGTTATGCAGAACTAAATGTGGCGGTCATTTTACTGTTGGCCTTGGTTGGCCATCAAAGTAGGCTTATGCCATATGTGATATATTTGTATGTATCATTATTTGGATGGTGCAGCCAAAGTAGACATATTAGCAGGGTAATGCCAACAGTCTCTCCCGACTAAAATATTGCTGCTGCCTAACTTTACAAATATATTTGGCAAATGGACATCAATAAAATGTGTCATAATTACTTAGTAAACCATATTGCAATAAGCATAAACAAGAGAAACCTACCGCGATTGCCATTTGACATTCATTGAAGTAGGATTGGGATGCTTACCTGGCAACCTCAGTCACGGAGAGCGGGAGGGGACTACAGAATTTTGACCGTGATTGCAGTACCAATCTGGCCACTTTACAACATTTAATGTCTGAGCTGAAACACTTCAATCAAACATACCTTGTGTTTTAGGTGCCTACATGGTGCTAACCCTAACCCCATGGTATTATGTACTTGTAAATCAAACGCACCTTAGGATCAAACAGGTTTACTTCTGCCTGGTCTGACAGGTACTTTAATCAAACGCACCCCTGTGGAGACAGCTTCTCCAGCCAGCCGCTAATGATGGGCGTGGCTCTCTCCGTGAGGGATGTGTAGCTGGCGTAGGGGGAGATGGTCAAGTCCTCATCGGTGTCATATGTGAGGCGGCTCAGAGGGGGCGGAGCTTCACCGACAGTGCTGTAACCCTCCGACAGAGTGGTTTTGAGATACCTGCACACACGTATGAAAGTTGATTGACACATGACTCCGAAGACACAGGTCGAAAGCTTTACCCATGATCCTCAGAGTCCCCTGCCCTCGTTGCTCCGCCTCGTCCTGCATCCCTCTGAATGGGAGGATAAAACACATGTGGAAGAGCAATGGAGGAGACTTGGCAAACAAGCGGCGGACTCACTTCGCTGGCCAGTGGACTGGTTTCTCTTTGGAAGACACTTTCACAATACGGGCTGATGCTGTCCGGGTCGTCTGCGAACGCAAAGAATGAGGTGCCGCGTCGGCGCTACACTGACGGTCACACTCACCTCTGACGGATCCCGACGAGGTGTTGCTTGATTCGCCGCCGCTGCGCGGGGTTGAATGGACGTCAACAACAACAAGCAGCGTGATGGGAATGTGAAGCCATGAGCCAACGTACCTGTTCCTCTCATGTGTTGGTCTTGGCGGAGTGGGAGGAGCCAATGGCTGACTGCAGTAACCTCTTCCACTGCCAAGGGCAGCAGACAAAGGCAAAGTACCCCAGTAGATCTCATTGGAGACCATCTCCATCCCGCTAAAGGGTGATCCGGACGTCCTGTCGTTGTCATGACGACCAGGAGACAGAGGTGGTAAAGAAGCAGGTCGGGCAGGTGAGGAAAACGAAGACGACGGCACGGGCGAGTGGCACGAGGTTGCCGGGACACGACTTTGTGTCCTCGGGGGAACGGGAGGCAATGACCCGCCCATTTCTGAAAAAGGCAACCTGCGAATCTGCCCCGCCTCGTCCCTGTCAGCAGCTAGGGGCATGTCCGCAGAGTTTAAGCCTTCAAAGACAGAAAAACAGATGGACTCCTGGGAAAGTCTCCTGTGTGGGGCCGGGGCCAAGTCTGGTACTGGAGAGAAGTGGATTGGCGCAGTACGTCGGCGGTTAAAAACCGTCCTGGGTTTGGGGGTCGGCTTGACCACAGTTCTGCCAGCCTCTGAACTTGTCAGCACGGCGACGAGGTCTGGAGCCGAACTGTTTCTTAACGCCTCAAAGCCACAGGGACCCGTGGACGCCGCCAAGAATGGGCCCCCCTGTGAAGACGCACGTTCCGTCAGGGACTGACAGCGGCCCCTCTGGAGATTGGCAGCGGCTCTCTGATTGGCTGCTTGAGCTTGCCTCCTCTGAATGTACGACACCAGACGCAGGATTCTCTTCCGATGTCCAGTGGCCGTTATTCCTAGGCTTACCAGGGTGTCATGGTCCAAGTAAGTCAAGTCTTTAGCCAATAGGAGACCAGCTCTCTGGAAAGAGTCCAGGTACCTGCAGGGAAGCAGAGTCAGTGCATTCAACAAGTTTGTTCCTATTAATTCTCACCTCTCCAGATGGATGCCAGCCAGGAGAGCTTCAACCGCCGTGTTAGCATCCAGTGACGCCATGGTGACCATTGTCGGCTCGGGTCAGAGCGTCGTCTCCCGCCGCCATCACTGACGCCCGCAATGGCCTTTCATCTCAGCTCGCCAGCCTGTGGCACCAAAACGCTTAGATAATAGCATCCTAGCACAGGTTGACCTTTCGCCTCTAGAATGTCTGTTGGTTATTCCTAAGTGAAAAAGTAAGACAAAAGATGAAGAAGATCGGGTAGAAGAGCGTGAAAGTATTGTAGTTGTTAATATGATTGAACAATTGGAGGATGCGGGAAGAACTGTGGACACTCTTGTGATCTGGATAACATCTGACTGTCTGCCCCGTAGGATGAATTTGAGGACCAGTCATAGACAATTTAGAGTGAAAAGCAAACTTTATTTTCACTAGCATAAAAAACATTGTAACTTGGATTGTTTCCTTGGCTTGGAGACTCTGCCAAAGGACAGTGTGGTGAAGGCACAACAATCTCCCTTCTTGTCTCTCATGGACACACACCTGCTGTTGTTGACTTTGGACTAGCGACTTCACGACATCAAGGCCGCGGAACAGAGACACACTGCAGGCTTACACACACACACATGCATCCATAAAATGTATGTCAACACACACATACCCCACGCCTCATCCAACGCCCTTGATGCGAATCTCTTAGGGGTGATGGACAGCTGGGCAGCGCCTGAAGAGCTGCAGCCTCCCATTGTGGCCCCCACTCCCTCCTCTCTGTTGCAAGTCTGGAGATGTATGTTGTAATATGTATGTGTGCTTTGCTATTGAGGTTTTTTCCCCACTCTAGATTGTCTTTTTTTACTCATCCTCCCTCAGCGTTGACCTTTTTCCCATCTTTTATGGGGCACCTTGTGGTGACCCATCAGTGTTCCTGTTCTGTAACCCTGTACACTGTTTGTCTCACCTTGTTTTGTAACCCTGTACACTGTTTGTGTCATCTTGTTCTGTAACCCTGTACACTGTTTGTCTCATCTTGTTCTGTAACCCTGTACACTGTTTGTCTCATCTTGTTCTGTAACCCTGTACACTGTTTGTTTGTCTCATCTTGTTCTGTAACCCTGTACACTGTTTGTTTGTCTCATCTTGTTCTGTAACCCTGTACACTGTTTGTCTCATCTTGTTTTGTAACCCTGTACACTGTTTGTCTCATCTTGTTCTGTAACCCTGTACACTGTTTGTTTGTCTCATCTTGTTCTGTAACCCTGTACACTGTTTGTTTGTCTCATCTTGTTCTGTAACCCTGTACACTGTTTGTTTGTCTCATCTTGTTCTGTAACCCTGTACACTGTTTGTCTCATCTTGTTTTGTAACCCTGTACACTGTTTGTCTCATCTTGTTTTGTAACCCTGTACACTGTTTGTCTCATCTTGTTCTGTAACCCTGTACACTGTTTGTTTGTCTCATCTTGTTCTGTAACCCTGTACACTGTTTGTTTGTCTCATCTTGTTCTGTAACCCTGTACACTGTTTGTTTGTCTCATCTTGTTCTGTAACCCTGTACACTGTTTGTCTCATCTTGTTCTGTAACCCTGTACACTGTTTGTCTCATCTTGTTCTGTAACCCTGTACACTGTTTGTTTGTCTCATCTTGTTCTGTAACCCTGTACACTGTTTGTTTGTCTCATCTTGTTCTGTAACCCTGTACACTGTTTGTTTGTCTCATCTTGTTCTGTAACCCTGTACACTGTTTGTTTGTCTCATCTTGTTCTGTAACCCTGTACACTGTTTGTCTCATCTTGTTCTGTAACCCTGTACACTGTTTGTTTGTCTCATCTTGTTCTGTAACCCTGTACACTGTTTGTTTGTCTCATCTTGTTCTGTAACCCTGTACACTGTTTGTCTCATCTTGTTTTGTAACCCTGTACACTGTTTGTTTGTCTCATCTTGTTCTGTAACCCTGTACACTGTTTGTTTGTCTCATCTTGTTCTGTAACCCTGTACACTGTTTGTTTGTCTCATCTTGTTCTGTAACCCTGTACACTGTTTGTCTCATCTTGTTCTGTAACCCTGTACACTGTTTGTTTGTCTCATCTTGTTTTGTAACCCTGTACACTGTTTGTCTCATCTTGTTCTGTAACCCTGTACACTGTTTGTCTCATCTTGTTTTGTAACCCTGTACACTGTTTGTTTGTCTCATCTTGTTCTGTAACCCTGTACACTGTTTGTTTGTCTCATCTTGTTCTGTAACCATGTACACTGTTTGTCTCATCTTGTTTTGTAACCCTGTACACTGTTTGTTTGTCTCATCTTGTTTTGTAACCCTGTACACTGTTTGTTTGTCTCATCTTGTTCTGTAACCCTGTACACTGTTTGTTTGTCTCATCTTGTTCTGTAACCCTGTACACTGTTTGTCTCATCTTGTTCTGTAACCCTGTACACTGTTTGTTTGTCTCATCTTGTTCTGTAACCCTGTACACTGTTTGTTTGTCTCATCTTGTTCTGTAACCCTGTACACTGTTTGTTTGTCTCATCTTGTTCTGTAACCCTGTACACTGTTTGTTTGTCTCATCTTGTTCTGTAACCCTGTACACTGTTTGTCTCATCTTGTTCTGTAACCCTGTACACTGTTTGTCTCATCTTGTTTTGTAACCCTGTACACTGTTTGTTTGTCTCATCTTGTTCTGTAACCCTGTACACTGTTTGTCTCATCTTGTTCTGTAACCCTGTACACTGTTTGTCTCATCTTGTTTTGTAACCCTGTACACTGTTTGTTTGTCTCATCTTGTGCTGTAACCCTGTACACTGTTTGTTTGTCTCATCTTGTTCTGTAACCCTGTACACTGTTTGTCTCATCTTGTTCTGTAACCCTGTACACTGTTTGTTTGTCTCATCTTGTTCTGTAACCCTGTACACTGTTTGTTTGTCTCATCTTGTTCTGTAACCCTGTGCACTGTTTGTCTCATCTTGTTCTGTAACCCTGTACACTGTTTGTTTGTCTCATCTTGTTCTGTAACCCTGTACACTGTTTGTCTCATCTTGTTCTGTAACCCTGTACACTGTTTGTCTCATCTTGTTCTGTAACCCTGTACACTGTTTGTTTGTCTCATCTTGTTCTGTAACCCTGTACACTGTTTGTTTGTCTCATCTTGTTCTGTAACCCTGTACACTGTTTGTCTCATCTTGTTCTGTAACCCTGTACACTGTTTGTTTGTCTCATCTTGTGCTGTAACCCTGTACACTGTTTGTTTGTCTCATCTTGTTCTGTAACCCTGTACACTGTTTGTTTGTCTCATCTTGTGCTGTAACCCTGTACACTGTTTGTTTGTCTCATCTTGTTCTGTAACCCTGTACACTGTTTGTCTCATCTTGTTCTGTAACCCTGTACACTGTTTGTTTGTCTCATCTTGTTCTGTAACCCTGTACACTGTTTGTTTGTCTCATCTTGTTCTGTAACCCTGTACACTGTTTGTTTGTCTCATCTTGTGCTGTAACCCTGTACACTGTTTGTTTGTCTCATCTTGTTCTGTAACCCTGTACACTGTTTGTCTCATCTTGTTCTGTAACCCTGTACACTGTTTGTTTGTCTCATCTTGTTCTGTAACCCTGTACACTGTTTGTTTGTCTCATCTTGTTCTGTAACCCTGTACACTGTTTGTTTGTCTCATCTTGTTCTGTAACCCTGTACACTGTTTGTCTCATCTTGTTCTGTAACCCTGTACACTGTTTGTCTCATCTTGTTCTGTAACCCTGTACACTGTTTGTTTGTCTCATCTTGTTCTGTAACCCTGTACACTGTTTGTTTGTCTCATCTTGTTCTGTAACCCTGTACACTGTTTGTCTCATCTTGTTTTGTAACCCTGTACACTGTTTGTTTGTCTCATCTTGTTCTGTAACCCTGTACACTGTTTGTTTGTCTCATCTTGTTCTGTAACCCTGTACACTGTTTGTTTGTCTCATCTTGTTCTGTAACCCTGTACACTGTTTGTCTCATCTTGTTCTGTAACCCTGTACACTGTTTGTTTGTCTCATCTTGTTTTGTAACCCTGTACACTGTTTGTCTCATCTTGTTCTGTAACCCTGTACACTGTTTGTCTCATCTTGTTTTGTAACCCTGTACACTGTTTGTTTGTCTCATCTTGTTCTGTAACCCTGTACACTGTTTGTTTGTCTCATCTTGTTCTGTAACCCTGTACACTGTTTGTCTCATCTTGTTTTGTAACCCTGTACACTGTTTGTTTGTCTCATCTTGTTCTGTAACCCTGTACACTGTTTGTTTGTCTCATCTTGTTCTGTAACCCTGTACACTGTTTGTTTGTCTCATCTTGTTCTGTAACCCTGTACACTGTTTGTCTCATCTTGTTCTGTAACCCTGTACACTGTTTGTCTCATCTTGTTTTGTAACCCTGTACACTGTTTGTTTGTCTCATCTTGTTCTGTAACCCTGTACACTGTTTGTCTCATCTTGTTCTGTAACCCTGTACACTGTTTGTCTCATCTTGTTTTGTAACCCTGTACACTGTTTGTTTGTCTCATCTTGTGCTGTAACCCTGTACACTGTTTGTTTGTCTCATCTTGTTCTGTAACCCTGTACACTGTTTGTTTGTCTCATCTTGTTCTGTAACCCTGTACACTGTTTGTTTGTCTCATCTTGTTCTGTAACCCTGTACACTGTTTGTCTCATCTTGTTCTGTAACCCTGTACACTGTTTGTTTGTCTCATCTTGTTCTGTAACCCTGTACACTGTTTGTTTGTCTCATCTTGTTCTGTAACCCTGTACACTGTTTGTCTCATCTTGTTTTGTAACCCTGTACACTGTTTGTTTGTCTCATCTTGTTCTGTAACCCTGTACACTGTTTGTTTGTCTCATCTTGTTCTGTAACCCTGTACACTGTTTGTTTGTCTCATCTTGTTCTGTAACCCTGTACACTGTTTGTTTGTCTCATCTTGTTCTGTAACCCTGTACACTGTTTGTTTGTCTCATCTTGTTCTGTAACCCTGTACACTGTTTGTCTCATCTTGTTTTGTAACCCTGTACACTGTTTGTCTCATCTTGTTCTGTAACCCTGTACACTGTTTGTTTGTCTCATCTTGTTCTGTAACCCTGTACACTGTTTGTTTGTCTCATCTTGTTCTGTAACCCTGTACACTGTTTGTTTGTCTCATCTTGTTCTGTAACCCTGTACACTGTTTGTCTCATCTTGTTTTGTAACCCTGTACACTGTTTGTCTCATCTTGTTCTGTAACCCTGTACACTGTTTGTTTGTCTCATCTTGTTCTGTAACCCTGTACACTGTTTGTTTGTCTCATCTTGTTCTGTAACCCTGTACACTGTTTGTTTGTCTCATCTTGTTCTGTAACCCTGTACACTGTTTGTCTCATCTTGTTTTGTAACCCTGTACACTGTTTGTCTCATCTTGTTTTGTAACCCTGTACACTGTTTGTCTCATCTTGTTCTGTAACCCTGTACACTGTTTGTTTGTCTCATCTTGTTCTGTAACCCTGTACACTGTTTGTTTGTCTCATCTTGTTCTGTAACCCTGTACACTGTTTGTTTGTCTCATCTTGTTCTGTAACCCTGTACACTGTTTGTCTCATCTTGTTCTGTAACCCTGTACACTGTTTGTCTCATCTTGTTCTGTAACCCTGTACACTGTTTGTTTGTCTCATCTTGTTCTGTAACCCTGTACACTGTTTGTTTGTCTCATCTTGTTCTGTAACCCTGTACACTGTTTGTTTGTCTCATCTTGTTCTGTAACCCTGTACACTGTTTGTTTGTCTCATCTTGTTCTGTAACCCTGTACACTGTTTGTCTCATCTTGTTCTGTAACCCTGTACACTGTTTGTTTGTCTCATCTTGTTCTGTAACCCTGTACACTGTTTGTTTGTCTCATCTTGTTCTGTAACCCTGTACACTGTTTGTCTCATCTTGTTTTGTAACCCTGTACACTGTTTGTTTGTCTCATCTTGTTCTGTAACCCTGTACACTGTTTGTTTGTCTCATCTTGTTCTGTAACCCTGTACACTGTTTGTTTGTCTCATCTTGTTCTGTAACCCTGTACACTGTTTGTCTCATCTTGTTCTGTAACCCTGTACACTGTTTGTTTGTCTCATCTTGTTTTGTAACCCTGTACACTGTTTGTCTCATCTTGTTCTGTAACCCTGTACACTGTTTGTCTCATCTTGTTTTGTAACCCTGTACACTGTTTGTTTGTCTCATCTTGTTCTGTAACCCTGTACACTGTTTGTTTGTCTCATCTTGTTCTGTAACCATGTACACTGTTTGTCTCATCTTGTTTTGTAACCCTGTACACTGTTTGTTTGTCTCATCTTGTTTTGTAACCCTGTACACTGTTTGTTTGTCTCATCTTGTTCTGTAACCCTGTACACTGTTTGTTTGTCTCATCTTGTTCTGTAACCCTGTACACTGTTTGTCTCATCTTGTTCTGTAACCCTGTACACTGTTTGTTTGTCTCATCTTGTTCTGTAACCCTGTACACTGTTTGTTTGTCTCATCTTGTTCTGTAACCCTGTACACTGTTTGTTTGTCTCATCTTGTTCTGTAACCCTGTACACTGTTTGTTTGTCTCATCTTGTTCTGTAACCCTGTACACTGTTTGTCTCATCTTGTTCTGTAACCCTGTACACTGTTTGTCTCATCTTGTTTTGTAACCCTGTACACTGTTTGTTTGTCTCATCTTGTTCTGTAACCCTGTACACTGTTTGTCTCATCTTGTTCTGTAACCCTGTACACTGTTTGTCTCATCTTGTTTTGTAACCCTGTACACTGTTTGTTTGTCTCATCTTGTGCTGTAACCCTGTACACTGTTTGTTTGTCTCATCTTGTTCTGTAACCCTGTACACTGTTTGTCTCATCTTGTTCTGTAACCCTGTACACTGTTTGTTTGTCTCATCTTGTTCTGTAACCCTGTACACTGTTTGTTTGTCTCATCTTGTTCTGTAACCCTGTGCACTGTTTGTCTCATCTTGTTCTGTAACCCTGTACACTGTTTGTTTGTCTCATCTTGTTCTGTAACCCTGTACACTGTTTGTCTCATCTTGTTCTGTAACCCTGTACACTGTTTGTCTCATCTTGTTCTGTAACCCTGTACACTGTTTGTTTGTCTCATCTTGTTCTGTAACCCTGTACACTGTTTGTTTGTCTCATCTTGTTCTGTAACCCTGTACACTGTTTGTCTCATCTTGTTCTGTAACCCTGTACACTGTTTGTTTGTCTCATCTTGTGCTGTAACCCTGTACACTGTTTGTTTGTCTCATCTTGTTCTGTAACCCTGTACACTGTTTGTTTGTCTCATCTTGTGCTGTAACCCTGTACACTGTTTGTTTGTCTCATCTTGTTCTGTAACCCTGTACACTGTTTGTCTCATCTTGTTCTGTAACCCTGTACACTGTTTGTTTGTCTCATCTTGTTCTGTAACCCTGTACACTGTTTGTTTGTCTCATCTTGTTCTGTAACCCTGTACACTGTTTGTTTGTCTCATCTTGTGCTGTAACCCTGTACACTGTTTGTTTGTCTCATCTTGTTCTGTAACCCTGTACACTGTTTGTTTCATCTTGTTCTGTAACCCTGTACACTGTTTGTTTGTCTCATCTTGTTCTGTAACCCTGTACACTGTTTGTTTGTCTCATCTTGTTCTGTAACCCTGTACACTGTTTGTCTCATCTTGTTCTGTAACCCTGTACACTGTTTGTTTGTCTCATCTTGTTCTGTAACCCTGTACACTGTTTGTTTGTCTCATCTTGTTCTGTAACCCTGTACACTGTTTGTCTCATCTTGTTCTGTAACCCTGTACACTGTTTGTCTCATCTTGTTCTGTAACCCTGTACACTGTTTGTTTGTCTCATCTTGTTCTGTAACCCTGTACACTGTTTGTTTGTCTCATCTTGTTCTGTAACCCTGTACACTGTTTGTCTCATCTTGTTTTGTAACCCTGTACACTGTTTGTTTGTCTCATCTTGTTCTGTAACCCTGTACACTGTTTGTTTGTCTCATCTTGTTCTGTAACCCTGTACACTGTTTGTTTGTCTCATCTTGTTCTGTAACCCTGTACACTGTTTGTCTCATCTTGTTCTGTAACCCTGTACACTGTTTGTTTGTCTCATCTTGTTTTGTAACCCTGTACACTGTTTGTCTCATCTTGTTCTGTAACCCTGTACACTGTTTGTCTCATCTTGTTTTGTAACCCTGTACACTGTTTGTTTGTCTCATCTTGTTCTGTAACCCTGTACACTGTTTGTTTGTCTCATCTTGTTCTGTAACCCTGTACACTGTTTGTCTCATCTTGTTTTGTAACCCTGTACACTGTTTGTTTGTCTCATCTTGTTCTGTAACCCTGTACACTGTTTGTTTGTCTCATCTTGTTCTGTAACCCTGTACACTGTTTGTTTGTCTCATCTTGTTCTGTAACCCTGTACACTGTTTGTCTCATCTTGTTCTGTAACCCTGTACACTGTTTGTCTCATCTTGTTTTGTAACCCTGTACACTGTTTGTTTGTCTCATCTTGTTCTGTAACCCTGTACACTGTTTGTCTCATCTTGTTCTGTAACCCTGTACACTGTTTGTCTCATCTTGTTTTGTAACCCTGTACACTGTTTGTTTGTCTCATCTTGTGCTGTAACCCTGTACACTGTTTGTTTGTCTCATCTTGTTCTGTAACCCTGTACACTGTTTGTTTGTCTCATCTTGTTCTGTAACCCTGTACACTGTTTGTTTGTCTCATCTTGTTCTGTAACCCTGTACACTGTTTGTCTCATCTTGTTCTGTAACCCTGTACACTGTTTGTTTGTCTCATCTTGTTCTGTAACCCTGTACACTGTTTGTTTGTCTCATCTTGTTCTGTAACCCTGTACACTGTTTGTCTCATCTTGTTTTGTAACCCTGTACACTGTTTGTTTGTCTCATCTTGTTCTGTAACCCTGTACACTGTTTGTTTGTCTCATCTTGTTCTGTAACCCTGTACACTGTTTGTTTGTCTCATCTTGTTCTGTAACCCTGTACACTGTTTGTCTCATCTTGTTCTGTAACCCTGTACACTGTTTGTTTGTCTCATCTTGTTTTGTAACCCTGTACACTGTTTGTCTCATCTTGTTCTGTAACCCTGTACACTGTTTGTCTCATCTTGTTTTGTAACCCTGTACACTGTTTGTTTGTCTCATCTTGTTCTGTAACCCTGTACACTGTTTGTTTGTCTCATCTTGTTCTGTAACCCTGTACACTGTTTGTCTCATCTTGTTTTGTAACCCTGTACACTGTTTGTTTGTCTCATCTTGTTCTGTAACCCTGTACACTGTTTGTTTGTCTCATCTTGTTCTGTAACCCTGTACACTGTTTGTTTGTCTCATCTTGTTCTGTAACCCTGTACACTGTTTGTCTCATCTTGTTCTGTAACCCTGTACACTGTTTGTCTCATCTTGTTTTGTAACCCTGTACACTGTTTGTTTGTCTCATCTTGTTCTGTAACCCTGTACACTGTTTGTCTCATCTTGTTCTGTAACCCTGTACACTGTTTGTCTCATCTTGTTTTGTAACCCTGTACACTGTTTGTTTGTCTCATCTTGTGCTGTAACCCTGTACACTGTTTGTTTGTCTCATCTTGTTCTGTAACCCTGTACACTGTTTGTTTGTCTCATCTTGTTCTGTAACCCTGTACACTGTTTGTTTGTCTCATCTTGTTCTGTAACCCTGTACACTGTTTGTCTCATCTTGTTCTGTAACCCTGTACACTGTTTGTTTGTCTCATCTTGTTCTGTAACCCTGTACACTGTTTGTTTGTCTCATCTTGTTCTGTAACCCTGTACACTGTTTGTCTCATCTTGTTTTGTAACCCTGTACACTGTTTGTTTGTCTCATCTTGTTCTGTAACCCTGTACACTGTTTGTTTGTCTCATCTTGTTCTGTAACCCTGTACACTGTTTGTTTGTCTCATCTTGTTCTGTAACCCTGTACACTGTTTGTCTCATCTTGTTCTGTAACCCTGTACACTGTTTGTTTGTCTCATCTTGTTTTGTAACCCTGTACACTGTTTGTCTCATCTTGTTCTGTAACCCTGTACACTGTTTGTCTCATCTTGTTTTGTAACCCTGTACACTGTTTGTTTGTCTCATCTTGTTCTGTAACCCTGTACACTGTTTGTTTGTCTCATCTTGTTCTGTAACCCTGTACACTGTTTGTTTGTCTCATCTTGTTCTGTAACCCTGTACACTGTTTGTTTGTCTCATCTTGTTCTGTAACCCTGTACACTGTTTGTTTGTCTCATCTTGTTCTGTAACCCTGTACACTGTTTGTTTGTCTCATCTTGTTCTGTAACCCTGTACACTGTTTGTCTCATCTTGTTCTGTAACCCTGTACACTGTTTGTCTCATCTTGTTTTGTAACCCTGTACACTGTTTGTTTGTCTCATCTTGTTCTGTAACCCTGTACACTGTTTGTCTCATCTTGTTCTGTAACCCTGTACACTGTTTGTCTCATCTTGTTTTGTAACCCTGTACACTGTTTGTTTGTCTCATCTTGTGCTGTAACCCTGTACACTGTTTGTTTGTCTCATCTTGTTCTGTAACCCTGTACACTGTTTGTCTCATCTTGTTCTGTAACCCTGTACACTGTTTGTTTGTCTCATCTTGTTCTGTAACCCTGTACACTGTTTGTCTCATCTTGTTCTGTAACCCTGTACACTGTTTGTTTGTCTCATCTTGTTCTGTAACCCTGTACACTGTTTGTTTGTCTCATCTTGTTCTGTAACCCTGTACACTGTTCGTCTCATCTTGTTCTGTAACCCTGTACACTGTTTGTTTGTCTCATCTTGTTCTGTAACCCTGTACACTGTTTGTCTCATCTTGTTCTGTAACCCTGTACACTGTTTGTCTCATCTTGTTCTGTAACCCTGTACACTGTTTGTTTGTCTCATCTTGTTCTGTAACCCTGTACACTGTTTGTCTCATCTTGTTCTGTAACCCTGTACACTGTTTGTTTGTCTCATCTTGTGCTGTAACCCTGTACACTGTTTGTTTGTCTCATCTTGTTCTGTAACCCTGTACACTGTTTGTTTGTCTCATCTTGTTCTGTAACCCTGTACACTGTTTGTTTGTCTCATCTTGCTCTGTAACCCTGTACACTGTTTGTTTATCTCATCTTTAACAGGTTTGTGCTGAAAACAAAGTTTTGTTGTACTTCCGCAATGACAATAAAGACCTACCTACCTATTAATCTTTTATCGATCGCCTCTGAGCCGTGATAGAGGAGCCAACACAAGCTTAGTACTGTGTGTCTGCCACCTCCTCGGGATGGGGGCGGGGCCACTGTGATGGCGACAAAAAGTGTGCTGTTAGTGACCCAGTGGTGAACATCAATGGCCGACTTTGTCCAGCGAGCAGCTGATGAAGACAGACCAATCATAGCCTGACAAGCTGCCACATGACTTAGGAGGAAGTAAACACACACACACACACACACACACACACACACACACACACACTTCCTGAAGTTGATGGGTGGAGTGTGTTTCCTGACAAAAGTCTGGAATGTGTCAACTTTGACCTATGTGTATGGCACCTGAATGGTCGGCTGGACTTTTGGAAAGTGGACATGGACATTTTGAGGTTTTTCTGTATTTTGGAAGAAATGTCTCTGATTGTCCACGGAACATTCTGGATCAGAACAAAGGCTTCGTTCTATCAAGTACTGATACCTTACCATGGATTGATTAACGTGGACCCCGACTTAAACAAGTTTAAAAACTTATTGGGGTGTTACTATTTAGTGGTCAATTGTAGGGAATATGTACTGTACTGTGCAATCTACTAATAAAAGTATCAATCAATCAATCACTTACAAAATACAAAACCCGAAACGTTGTGTAAATGGTAAATAAAAAAAGAATACAAAGATTTGCAAATTCTTTTCAACTTATATTCAATTGAATATATGATAAATGGGTTGTACTTGTAAAGGGCTTTTCTACCTTCAAGGTACTCAAAGCACTTTGACACTACTTCCACATTCACACACACATTCACACACTGATGGAGGGAGCTGCCATGCAAGGCGCTAACCAGCAGCCATCAGGAGCAAGGGTGAAGTGTCTTGCTCAGGACACAACGGATGTGACGAGGTTGGTACTACGTGGGGATTGAACCAGGGACCCTCGGGCTGCGCACGGCCACTCTACCACTGCGCCACGCCGTCCCTAGACGTCCCTAGAATAGACTGCAAGGACAAGATACTTGACATTCCAACTGTTATTTTTTGCAAATATTATCTCATTTGGTCTGTGATGCCTACAACATGTTTCAAAAAAGCTGGCACAAGTGGCAAAAAAGAGTGAGAAAGTTGAGGAATGCTCATCAAAGACTGATGCAAAGTGGAAAAGTCTTCTGTGGTCTGACGAGTCCATATTTCAAATTGTTTTTGGAAAATTCTGAACCAAGGAGGAAAAAAACATCCGGACAGTCATAGGCACAAAGTGTGAAAGTCAGCATGTGTGATGGTATGGGGGTGTATTAGTGGCCAAGACATGGGTAACTTACACATGTGTGATGGTATGGGGGTGTATTAGTGGCCAAGGCATGGCTAACTTACACATCTGTGAAGGTATGGGGGTGTATTAGTGCCCAAGGCATGGGTAACTTACACATGTGTGATGGTATGGGGGTGTATTAGTGAACAAGACATGGGTAACTTACACATGTGTGATGGTATGGGGGTGTATTAGTGAACAAGACATGGGTAACTTACACATGTGTGATGGTATGGGGGTGTATTAGTGGCCAAGGCATGGGTAACTTACACATGTGTGATGGTATGGGGGTGTATTAGTGAACAAGACATGGGTAACTTACACATGTGTGATGGTATGGGGGTGTATTAGTGAACAAGACATGGGTAACTTACACATGTGTGATGGTATGGGGGTGTATTAGTGGCCAAGGCATGGGTAACTTACACATGTGTGATGGTATGGGGGTGTATTAGTGGCCAAGGCATGGCTAACTTACACATCTGTGAAGGCACCATTACTGCTGAAAGGTACATACAGCTTTTGGAGCAACATACCAGCGCCACCTGCGACCCCAAAGGGAATAAGCGGTAGGAAATGGATGGATGGATGGATGGATGTTGCCATTTAAGCAACGTTATCATGGACGCCCCTGCTTATTTCAGAAGACAATGCCAATAGCATTCATAGTAAAAGAGTGCGGGTACTAGACTGGCCTGCCTGTAGTCCAGACATTGAAAATGTGTGAAGCTAAAATATGAGGCAGGAGACTGTTGAACAACTTAAGCTGTACATCAAACAAGAATGGGAAAGAGTTCCACTTCAAAAATGTGTCTCCTCAGTTCCCAAACCTGCACTGAGTGCTGTTAAAATGAAAGGTCATGTAACACACTGGTAAAAATGCGTTTTTTGTCATGTGTTGCTGCCATTATATTCTAACTTCATGATTATTTGCAAAAAAGATAAGTTTGTCAGTGTGAAGATGAAATATCTTGTCTTTGCAGTCTATTCAATTGAATATAAGTTGAAAATAATTTGTTGTATTCTCTTTTTATTTAGCATTTACACAACCTGACAACTTCACTGCTTTTGTACATTAAAAGAAGACAACAAGCAAGATCCTTTTCTACTGCTATGGTAACGCCATCCAAGTTAGCTTGTCCTAGGCCGCCATTGGTCACCTTGACAAAAGCCCGCCCACCTGTCACTCAAATGAGAGCGAGGGTGGCGAGCGAGCCAGCGGACACACAAGGAGGATTGTTCTCCCTCTGCAACTACATGACGTCAACCACGAATGTGAGTCCGCTCCATGCTAACGAGGAACTTCAAAAAGTCACATGACACATGCTGCTAAAAAAAAGAAAAAAGAAATGTCTCTTCCATCACAGGAAGGCACGCCTGAGGGTGGAGCAGATGATTGCTGGACAGAGAAATGTCCTCCATTGTTGTCCTTTGTTTGCTTTGGCATCCGGTGTCTTCGCCATGCTGGAGACGTCCTGCGAGAAACCTGATGGGGCTCACTCTGCGGGCGGAGCACCAACAAGTCCGGGTGTTGCTGACAGACCTGTGGGCAGCACACCAACAAGTCTGGGTGTTGCTGACAGACCTGCGGGCGGCACACCAACAAGTCCGGGTGTTGCTGACACACCTGCGGGCAGCACACCAACAAGTCCGGGTGTTGCTGACACACCTGTGGGCAGCACACCAACAAGTCCGGGTGTTGCTGACACACCTGTGGGCAGCACACCAACAAGTCCGGGTGTTGCTGACACACCTGTGGGCAGCACACCAACAAGTCCGGGTGTTGCTGACACACCTGCGGGCAGCACACCAACAAGTCCGGGTGTTGCTGACACACCTGTGGGCAGCACACCAACAAGTCTGGGTGTTGCTGACACACCTGCGGGCAGCACACCAACAAGTCCGGGTGTTGCTGACACACCTGTGGGCAGCACACTAACAAGTCTGGGTGTTGCTGACACACCTGCGGGCAGCACACCAACAAGTCCGGGTGTTGCTGACACACCTGTGGGCAGCACACCAACAAGTCTGGGTGTTGCTGACACACCTGCGGGCAGCACAAGATAAGCTGACTGGAAAAGGAAACGCCGAGTGGGTGATGATGACATCATAGCAGGGAGTTTCTGAAGAGGAAGACGCGTTGGTCCAACATCCTGTTACTGTTTGTGTGTAGAAGTGAGACAATATGTGCTGCCTGCAGGGAACTGCTGGACAGCGGAAAAGACAACTAGAAAGGAAGCAGACATCTTCTCCTTCAGGAGATCTGTCACTGCTGCCTTTAAGACACATCCTTCCACAACTACTCTCTTCTTGTCTTATCTACACACACATGGTTGTTTTACTAGTTTGCCATTAAAGATCATTTAATGATGATGTCTACTGTATAACCAGCGCACATAATCAGTATAACCAACCATTACAAGCAAACAGTGCAATCATTTCACAACAATGCAACAAGTAGCCTAAAAGTGCGACCAGTACAACTAACCAGTATATAACCAGTATAATTATAGTACAAAAAGTACAAAATCCAAAAGCAGTGAAGTTGTCAGGTTGTGTAAATGTAACTAAAAACAAATTATTTTCAACTTATATTCAATTGAATAGACTGCAAAGACAAGATATTTCATCTTCACACTGACAAACTTTGGTATTTTTTGCAAATAATCATGAAGTTAGAATGTAATGGCAGCAACACATGGCAAAAAAGATATTTTTACCAGTGTGTTACATGGCCTTTCCTTTTAACAACACTCAGTGCAGGTTTGGGAACTGAGGAGACACATTTTTGAAGTGAAGTGAAGTGAATTATATTTATATAGCGCTTTTCTCTAGTGACTCAAAGCGCTTTACATAGTGAAACCCAATATCTAAGTTACATTTAAAGCAGTGTGGGTGGCACTGGGAGCAGGTGGGTAAAGTGTCTTGCCCAAGGACACAACGGCAGTGACTAGGATGGTGGAAGCGGGAATCGAACCTGCAACCCTCAAGTTGCTGGCACGGCCACTCTACCAACCGAGCTATACCGCTATACCGTGGAACTCTTTCCCATTCTTGTTTGATGTACAGCTTAAGTTGTTCAACAGTCTCCTGCCTCATATTTTAGCCTTCACACATTTTCAATGTCTGGACTACAGGCAGGCCAGTGTAGTACCCGCACTCTTTTACTGTGAAGCCACGCTGTTGTAACACGTGGCAATTGTCTTGCTGAAATAAGCAGGGGCGTCCATGATAAAAACACATGTTGCTCCAAAAGCTGTATGTACCTTTCAGCAGTAATGGTGCCTTCACAGATGTGTAAGTTACCCCTGCCTTGGCCACTAATACACCCCCATACCATCACACATGTGTAAGTTACCCATGTCTTGTTCACTAATACACCCCCATACCATCACACATGTGTAAGTTACCCCTGCCTTGGCCACTAATACACCCCCATACCATCACACATGTGTAAGTTACCCATGCCTTGGCCACTAATACACCCCCATACCATCACACATGTGTAAGTTACCCATGTCTTGTTCACTAATACACCCCCATACCATCACACATGTGTAAGTTACCCCTGCCTTGGCCACTAATACACCCCCATACCATCACACATGTGTAAGTTACCCATGCCTTGGCCACTAATACACCCCCATACCATCACACATGTGTAAGTTACCCATGTCTTGTTCACTAATACACCCCCATACCATCACACATGTGTAAGTTACCCCTGCCTTGGCCACTAATACACCCCCATACCATCACACATGCTGACTACCACACTTTCACCCTAGAACAGTCCCCATGGTTCTTTTCCTATTTTGCCCAGGGGACACGTTGTCCACAGTTTCCAAAAACAATTTGAAATGTGGACTCATCAGACCACAGAACACTTTTCCACTTTGCATCAGTCCATCTTAGATGAGCTCGGGCCCAGCCAAGCTTTTCTGGGTGTTGTTGATGAATGACTTTGGCTTTGCATAGTAGAGTTTTAACTTGCACTTACAGATGTAGCGACCAACTGTAGTTACTAACAGTGGTTTTATGAAGTGTTCCTGAGCCCATGTGGTGATATCCTTTACACACTGATGTCCCTCCCATGTGGTGATATCCTTTACACACTGATGTCCCTTTTTGATGCAGTAGCGTCTGAGGGATGGAAGGTGTGTAATATCATGGCTTACCTGCAGTGATTTCTCCACATTCTCTCAACCATTTGATGATATTAAGCAGCATAGATGGTGAAATCCCTAAATTCCTTGCAATAGCTGCTTGAAAAATGTTGTTCTTGAACAATTTGCTCAGGCATTTGTGACAAAGTGGTGACCCTTGCCCCGTCCTTGTTTGTGAATGAGTGAGCATTTCATGGAAGCTGCTTTTATAGCCAATCATGGCACCCACCTGTTCCCAATTAGCCTGTTCACTTGTGGCATGTTCCAAATAAGTGTTTGATGAGCTTTCCTCAACTTTATCGCTCTTTTTTGCTACTTGTGCCAGCTTTTTGGAAACATGTTGCAGGCATCAAATTCCAAAAGAGCTACTATTTGCAAAAAATATTTAACCAGTACAACTCTAGTACACAAACCTGTGCAACCAGTAGTTCAACTAATGCAATTGGTACAACTTACCAGTTGAAGCAGTACAACAAACCATTATGGAAGCTAAATAACTATAGTACAACACGCAAAACCCGTGCAACCAGTAGCCTACAACTAACTTGTGCAACCAGTACAACTAACCAGTTGAATTAGTATTGAACCCAAACAAGCAAAACATGTGCAACCACTACAATTAGTGCAAACAGCACAACTAACCAGCTAAACTAGTACAATTAAATTGTGCAACCAGTCCAACTAACGAGTAATGAACCAGTACAACTAATAGGTCAAACCTCACCAACCAGTCAGCTACATATAACTAGTGCAAACACTGCAACTAACCAGTATAAAACCA
Organism: Nerophis ophidion; assembly: GCF_033978795.1. Classification (NCBI taxonomy): domain Eukaryota; kingdom Metazoa; phylum Chordata; class Actinopteri; order Syngnathiformes; family Syngnathidae; genus Nerophis; species Nerophis ophidion. The sequence continues at coordinate 28,776,330 of NC_084639.1, read as the reverse complement.
GCACAATTTCACTGAAACAGTCTACAACTAACTTGTGCAACCAGTATAACCAGCAGATTGCAACCAGTGCAACTATAGTGAAACAAGTGAAACATGTGCAACCTGTACAACTAACCAGTAGGGAACTAGTACAAATACAGTACAAGTAAAACCAGTACAACCAGTACAGCCATCAGACTGTATAATGCATATGTTCCTTCTTGACTACACTTAAATGTAGAATAAATGTAGAATATATTTATATTATTCATATATTAATGTATGTTATATAGTGTATTATTTATTACAATTATTGTCTATTGTGAGCGAAATGTGGTGCTGAATTCCCCCCCAGGGATCAATAAAGTACTTTCTATTCTATACAACTATAGTGAAACAAGTAAAACATGTGCAACCAGTATAACTAACCAGTACAACTATAGTACAAGTAGAACCAGTAATATCAGTAGGCTACAACAAGTACAACTAACCAGTATAGTACCAGTAGAACTGTAGTACAAGTAAAACCAGTAGGCTACAACCAGTACAACTGGTTACAATGTTACTAAACTAGTAAACCAGTACAACCAGTGGGCTGGGCTACGCACAGTACAACTAACCAGTAAAGAACCAGTACAACTATAGCACAAGTAAAACCAGTACATCCAGTACAACTAACCAGTAAAAAAATCCAGTACAACTATAGTACAAGTATAACCAGTACAACCACTACAACTAACCAGTATAGAATCAAGTACAACTATAGTACAAGTAAAACCAGTACAACTAACCAGTCCAACTATAGTACAAGTAAAACCAGTACAACTAACCAGTATAGAATCCAGTACCACTATAGTACAAGTAAAACCAGTACAACTAACATGAATAGAATCCAGTACAACTATAGTACAAGTAAAACCAGTACAACTACAGTGCAAGTATAACCAGTACAACTATAGAGAAAGTAAAACCAGTACAACTATAGTACAAGTAAAACCAGTACAACTATAGAGAAAGTAAAACCAGTACAACTATAGTACAAGTAAAACCAGTACAACTAACCAGAATAGGATCCAGTACAACAATAGTACAGGTAAAACCAGTACAACTATAGTGCAAGTATAACCAGTACAGCTAACCAGTACAACTATAGTACAAGTATAACCAGTACAACTAACCAGTACAAGTATAACCAGTACAACTATAGTGCAAGTATAACCAGTACAACTAACCAGTACAAGTATAACCGGTACAACTAACCAGTACAAGTATAACCATTACAACTATAGTACAAGTATAACCAGTACAACTAACCAGTACAAGTATAACCAGTACAACTATAGTGCAAGTATAACCAGTACAACTAACCAGTACAAGTATAACCGGTACAACTAACCAGTACAAGTATAACCAGTACAACTATAGTACAAGTATAACCAGTATAACTAACCAGTACAAGTATAACCAGTACAACTATAGTGCAAGTATAACCAGTACAACTAACCAGTACAAGTATAACCGGTACAACTAACCAGTACAAGTATAACCAGTACAACTATAGCACAAGTAAAACCAGTACATCCAGTACAACTAACCAGTAAAAAAATCCAGTACAACTATAGTACAAGTATAACCAGTACAACCACTACAACTAACCAGTATAGAATCAAGTACAACTATAGTACAAGTAAAACCAGTACAACTAACCAGTCCAACTATAGTACAAGTAAAACCAGTACAACTAACCAGTATAGAATCCAGTACCACTATAGTACAAGTAAAACCAGTACAACTAACATGAATAGAATCCAGTACAACTATAGTACAAGTAAAACCAGTACAACTACAGTGCAAGTATAACCAGTACAACTATAGAGAAAGTAAAACCAGTACAACTATAGTACAAGTAAAACCAGTACAACTAACCAGAATAGGATCCAGTACAACAATAGTACAGGTAAAACCAGTACAACTATAGTGCAAGTATAACCAGTACAGCTAACCAGTACAACTATAGTACAAGTATAACCAGTACAACTAACCAGTACAAGTATAACCAGTACAACTATAGTGCAAGTATAACCAGTACAACTAACCAGTACAAGTATAACCGGTACAACTAACCAGTACAAGTATAACCATTACAACTATAGTACAAGTATAACCAGTACAACTAACCAGTACAAGTATAACCAGTACAACTATAGTGCAAGTATAACCAGTACAACTAACCAGTACAAGTATAACCGGTACAACTAACCAGTACAAGTATAACCAGTACAACTATAGTACAAGTATAACCAGTATAACTAACCAGTACAAGTATAACCAGTACAACTATAGTGCAAGTAAAACCAGTACAAGTACAACTAACCAGTACAACTATAGTACAAGTATAACCAGTACAGCTAACCATTACAACTATAGTGCAAGTAAAACTAGTACAACTATAGTACAGGTATAACCAGTACAACTAACCAGTACAAGTAAAACCAGTACAACTAACCAGTACAACTATAGTACAAGTATAACCAGTACAGCTAACCATTACAACTATAGTGCAAGTAAAACTAGTACAACTATAGTACAGGTATAACCAGTACAACTAACCAGTACAAGTAAAACCAGTACAACTAACCATTACAACTATAGTGCAAGTAAAACTAGTACAACTATAGTACAGGTATAACCAGTACAACTAACCAGTACAAGTATAACCAATACAACTATAGTAGAAGTATAACCAGTACAACTATAGTACAAGTATAACCAGTACAGCTAACCATTACAACTATAGTGCAAGTAAAACTAGTACAACTATAGAGAAAGTAAAACCAGTACAACTATAGTACAAGTAAAACCAGTACAACTAACCAGAATAGAATCCAGTACAACAATAGTACAGGTAAAACCAGTACAACTATAGTGCAAGTATAACCAGTACAGCTAACCAGTACAACTATAGTACAAGTATAACCAGTACAACTAACCAGTACAAGTATAACCAGTACAACTATAGTGCAAGTATAACCAGTACAACTAACCAGTACAAGTATAACCGGTACAACTAACCAGTACAAGTATAACCAGTACAACCATAGTACAAGTATAACCAGTACAACTAACCAGTACAAGTATAACCAGTACAACTATAGTGCAAGTAAAACCAGTACAAGTACAACTAACCAGTACAACTATAGTACAAGTATAACCAGTACAGCTAACCATTACAACTATAGTGCAAGTAAAACTAGTACAACTATAGTACAGGTATAACCAGTACAACTAACCAGTACAAGTAAAACCAGTACAACTAACCAGTACAACTATAGTGCAAGTAAAACTAGTACAACTATAGTACAGGTATAACCAGTACAACTAACCAGTACAAGTATAACCAGTACAACTATAGTAGAAGTATAACCAGTACAACTATAGTACAAGTATAACCAGTACAGCTAACCATTACAACTATAGTGCAAGTAAAACTAGTACAACTATAGTACAGGTATAACCAGTACAACTAACCAGTACAAGTATAACCAGTACAACTATAGTGCAAGTAAAGCCAGTACAACTGGTCACAATGTTATTAAACAAGTAGAAGCAGTCAGTGCGTTTAAATCCCAAAAGCAGTTCCAGCACTGGCTTAGTATTTCACCAAACCAGTAAAAGCAGTAAAAGCAGTAAAAGCAGTAAAAGCAGTCTAGCTGCCTGCTTCCGGTTCTGATCCAAAGGCGACATGTTTGTGCCAGGACTGAAACGTAAGTTGACGCGGTCACTCACGTCCTCTGCGGTCCACTTCCTGTCCGCCAGACCCACATCCAGACCGAGCCAGAACCAACATCAAGGTTCGCTGCGTTCGACAGAAACTTCTGGAGGTTCTGCGAGTTCTGGAAGGAAAACACGCCGGTCAGATTCAGAGGCGTCAAACTACGACAATGGGGACTTCCGCTACTTCCGGCTTTTCTTTCAAAATAAAACTACCCTTGTTGAGCCACATAGAATTTTCATCAGTGACGTTGAATCCAGGATTAAGTACGTATTTCGCATAATAAAATACAACAAGCTAACGTTCTAAGTGTGCTTATATATTTTAAACGCCCGCGTCACGTGTCGTGTCTTCAATTTGACCACTGAATGAAATTAAAAGACAATACATTACATTTTTGCTTGGTTTTAAAGACTTAAAATAAGTCTGCTTCAGGTTGCAGTTTTGTGTGAAGCAGCACGGGAATGAGCTGTGCTTGCTTGGCGCTTTGCTGATGTTGTGATGCAGACAGGAAGTGCAAGGCTGAGGAGCTGGTGGAGTTTCCTCCCGGCTGCCGAGCGACAGGAAACGGGAAGTGTCTGAAACAATATGGAGCTGCACGTACAAACAAAAGGAGGAAGTCACACTTGACCGGACATCTCCGAGCTCCTGTTTGCCGCCTTGGCGTCACGTGGACTAGCGCGTGCACGGCCCATTCAAACAGGTGGGGGCGGGCATTCGTCTAATCACCTTGGCGACCTTTGACCTGAAGGTGCACACCTATATAAAGTCATGACAAACATCAAAAACACTCATGAAAGTATGCATGACAAACATGATGTGACATCATCCACAATTACACTTGAAAGTTCTCCCACGCCGTGGGACAGTGGAAGAGTGGCCGTGCGCAACCCGAGGGTCCCTGGTTCAATCCCCACCTAGTACCAACCTAGTCATGTCTGTTGTGTCCTGAGCAAGACACTTCACCCTTGCTGCTGATGGGTGCTGGTTAGCGCCTTGCATGGCAGCTCCCTCCATCAGTGTGTGAATGTGTGTGTGAATGTGGAAGTAGTGTCAAAGCGCTTTGAGTACCTTGAAGGTAGAAAAGCGCTATACAAGCACAACTCATTTATCATTCATGCGCACACACACACACAACCGCAGAAAAGCTTGACGTTGCCATGGTAACAACAGTACTGTGCAGCATTGTGTGACAACACAACACGGAGTTGGAAACTCAGTCTGAAAATACACTGAGAGCCTTTGATGCCATGAGTGGGCACCCCTGGGAGAGACACACACACACACACACACACACACACTTGTCCAACTCACCATGGAAACCACAGAATTGTTGTGATGATACCACACTGGGGTGATCAGTACACATCAATTAGTACACTGTACAAGGGTTGTGCGGTATATGTCGGTGTTGGTATGCTAATTCATCATATTCAGTACTATACCACCTCTAAAAAGTACTGGTCCCCCATCGTCGTCACGTGGTGACATTGCTGCTGTTAGGAGCAGAGGAGCATGTATGGCAGCGCACACACACAGAGTACTTACAAGCAGACACAGTGTGGAGACAGAAAAGGGAGAATGGACGCATTTTGCTGTAAAAAGTGAAGATAAAGGTGAAGTTCTAACACTGAAACACCCTCAGGAAGAGCTGCTTTAACACATGCAGCTAACATCCCTCCACAGTGTTTTAGCTACTTCTAAATCACTAATCCTGGCCTCCATGGCAACAAATAAAGTAAGTTTCCTACAAGTAGCATTATCACTGGAGGACGGGGAATAGCTAAAGAAGCTTCACTACACAGCGTAGGATACAATAGCTCACCCGTGTCATCGCTAACAAAAGCTAGCGTGCCTGATTGTAAACAAACGCCATGGGTGGATCCACACCTGACATCAACTGTAATGATACCAAGTACAGGAGTGTATCTCGTCGATACCACTATGAGCATCACAAAATCTTCTTTCAGTTTAAAAAACTAAAAAAATCATAGAATGTTTATAAAGTCAGTAAATATGTCTCTGGACACATGAGGACTTTGAACATGACCAATGTATGATCCTGGAACTACAAACCCCGTTTCCATATGAGTTGTGAAATGGTGTTAGATGTAAATATAAACAGAATACAATGATTTGCAAATCCTTTTCAAGCCATATTCAGTTGAATATGCTACAAAGACAACATATTTCATGTTCAAACTGAAAACTCTATTTTTTTTTTTTGCAAATAATAATTAACTTAGAATTTGATGCCAGCAACACATGACAAAGAAGTTGGGAAAGGTGGCAATAAATACTTATCAAGTTGAGGAATGCTCATCAAACACTTATTTGGAACATCCCACAGGTGTGCAGGCTAATTGGGAACAGGTGGGTGCCCTGATTGGCTATAAAAACAGCTTCCCAAGAAATGCTCAGTCTTTCACAAACAAGGATGGGGTGAGGGTCACCACTTGGTAAGCAAATCGTCAAACAGTTTTAGAACAACATTTCTCAACCAGCTATTGCAAGGAATTTAGGGATTTTACCATCTACAATCCATAAAATAGTCAAAAGGTTCAGAGAATCTGAAGAAATCACTGCACGTAAGCCGTGATATTACATACTTTTGATCCCTCAGGCGGTACTGCATCAAAAACCGACATCAATGTGTAAAGGATATCACCACATAGGACCAGGAACACTTCAGAAAAACAGTAACTACAGTTGGTCGCTACATCTGTAAGTGGAAATTAAAACTTTACTATGCAAAGCCAAACCCATTTATCAACAACACCCAGAAACGCTTGGCTGGGCCCGAGATCATCTAAGATGGACTGATGCAAAGTGGAAAGGTGTTCTGTGGTCTGACGAGTCCACATTTCACATTATATTTGGAAACTGTGGACGTGGTGTCCTCCAGAACAAAGAGGAAAATAACCATCTGGATTGTTATAGGTGCAAAGTGTAAAAGCCAGCATGTGTGATGGTATGGGGGTGTATTAGTGAACAAGACATGGGTAACTTACACATGTGTGATGGTATGGGGGTGTATTAGTGAACAAGACATGGGTAACTTACACATGTGTGATGGTATGGGGGTGTATTAGTGAACAAGACATGGGTAACTTACACATGTGTGATGGTATGGGGGTGTATTAGTGAACAAGGCATGGGTAACTTACACATGTGTGATGGTATGGGGGTGTATTAGTGAACAAGACATGGGTAACTTACACATGTGTGATGGTATGGGGGTGTATTAGTGAACAAGACATGGGTAACTTACACATGTGTGATGGTATGGGGGTGTATTAGTGAACAAGACATGGGTAACTTACACATGTGTGATGGTATGGGGGTGTATTAGTGCCCAAGGCATGGGTAACTTACACATGTGTGATGGTATGGGGGTGTATTAGTGAACAAGGCATGGGTAACTTACACATGTGTGATGGTATGGGGGTGTATTAGTGAACAAGACATGGGTAACTTACACATGTGTGATGGTATGGGGGTGTATTAGTGAACAAGACATGGGTAACTTACACATGTGTGATGGTATGGGGGTGTATTAGTGAACAAGACATGGGTAACTTACACATGTGTGATGGTATGGGGGTGTATTAGTGAACAAGACATGGGTAACTTACACATGTGTGATGGTATGGGGGTGTATTAGTGAACAAGACATGGGTAACTTACACATGTGTGATGGTATGGGGGTGTATTAGTGAACAAGGCATGGGTAACTTACACATGTGTGATGGTATGGGGGTGTATTAGTGAACAAGACATGGGTAACTTACACATGTGTGATGGTATGGGGGTGTATTAGTGAACAAGACATGGGTAACTTACACATGTGTGATGGTATGGGGGTGTATTAGTGAACAAGACATGGGTAACTTACACATGTGTGATGGTATGGGGGTGTATTAGTGCCCAAGGCATGGGTAACTTACACATGTGTGATGGTATGGGGGTGTATTAGTGAACAAGGCATGGGTAACTTACACATGTGTGATGGTATGGGGGTGTATTAGTGAACAAGACATGGGTAACTTACACATGTGTGATGGTATGGGGGTGTATTAGTGAACAAGACATGGGTAACTTACACATGTGTGACGGTATGGGGGTGTATTAGTGGCCAAGACATGGGTAACTTACACATGTGTGATGGTATGGGGGTGTATTAGTGAACAAGACATGGGTAACTTACACATGTGTGATGGTATGGGGGTGTATTAGTGCCCAAGGCATGGGTAACTTACACATGTGTGATGGTATGGGGGTGTATTAGTGGCCAAGACATGGGTAACTTACACATGTGTGATGGTATGGGGGTGTATTAGTGGCCAAGACATGGGTAACTTACACATGTGTGATGGTATGGGGGTGTATTAGTGAACAAGACATGGGTAACTTACACATGTGTGATGGTATGGGGGTGTATTAGTGCCCAAGGCATGGGTAACTTACACATGTGTGATGGTATGGGGGTGTATTAGTGGCCAAGACATGGGTAACTTACACATGTGTGATGGTATGGGGGTGTATTAGTGCCCAAGGCATGGGTAACTTACACATGTGTGATGGTATGGGGGTGTATTAGTGGCCAAGACATGGGTAACTTACACATGTGTGATGGTATGGGGGTGTATTAGTGAACAAGACATGGGTAACTTACACATGTGTGATGGTATGGGGGTGTATTAGTGAACAAGACATGGGTAACTTACACATGTGTGATGGTATGGGGGTGTATTAGTGCCCAAGGCATGGGTAACTTACACATGTGTGATGGTCTGGGGGTGTATTAGTGAACAAGACATGGGTAACTTACACATGTGTGATGGTATGGGGGTGTATTAGTGGCCAAGACATGGGTAACTTACACATGTGTGATGGTATGGGGGTGTATTAGTGGCCAAGGCATGGGTAACTTACACATGTGTGAAGGCACCATTAATGCTGAAAGGTACATACAGCTTTTGGAACAACATATGCTGTCATCTAAGCGCTGTCTTTTTCATGGACGCCCCTGCTTATTTCAGCAAGAAAATGCCAAGCCACATGTTACAACAGCGTGGCTTCGTAGTAAAAGCATGCGGTTACTTTCCTGGCCCGCCTGCAGTCCAGACCTGTCTCCCATGGAAAATGTGTGGTGCATTATGAAGCGTAAAATAGGACAGCGGAGACCCCAGACTGTTGAAGGACTGAAGCTCTACATAAAACAAGAATGGGAAAGAATTCCACTTTCAAAGCTTCAACAATTAGTTTCCTCAGTTCCCAAACCTTTATTGAGTGTTGTTAAAAGAAAAGGTGATGTAACACAGTGGTGAACATGCCCTTTCCCAACTACTTTGGCACCTGTTGCAGCCATGAAATTCTAAGTTAATTATTATTTGCAAAAAAAAAAAATAGAGTTTTCAGTTTGAACATCAAATATGTTGTCTTTGTAGCATATTCAACTGAATATGGCTTGAAAAGGATTTGCAAATCATTGTATTCTGTTTATATTTACATCTAACACAATTTCCCAACTCATATGGAAACGGGGTTTGCACATCCACTATGGACTGGACTCTCACACTATTATGTTAGATCCACTATGGACTGGACTCTCACTATTATGTTAGATCCACTATGGACTGGACTCTCACACTATTATGTTAGATCCACTATGGACTGGACTCTCACTATTATGTTAGATCCACTATGGACTGGACTTTCACACTATTATGTTAGATTCACTATGGACTGGACTCTCACTATTATGTTAGATCCACTATGGACTGGACTCTCACTATTATGTTAGATCCACTATGGACTGGACTCTCACACTATTATGTTAGATCCACTATGCACTGGACTCTCACTATTATGTTAGATCCACTAGGGACTGGACTCTCACACTATTATGTTAGATCTACTATGGACTGGACTCTCACTATTGTGTTAGATCCACTATGGACTGGACTCTCACACTATTATGTTAGATCCACTATGGACTGGACTCTCACTATTGTGTTAGATCCACTATGGACTGGACTCTCACATTATTATGTTAGATCCACTATAGACTGGACTCTCACACTATTATGTTAGATCCACTATGGACTGGACTCTCACTATTATGTTAGATCCACTATGGACTGGACTCTCACACTATTATGTTAGATCCACTATGGACTGGACTCTCACACTATTATGTTAGATCCACTATGGACTGGACTCTCACACTATTATGTCAGATCCACTATGGACTGGACTCTCACACTATTATGTTAGATCCACTATGGACTGGACTCTCACACTATTATGTCAGATCCACTATGGACTGGACTCTCACACTATTATGTTAGATCCACTATGGAATGGACTCTCACACTATTATGTTAGATCCACTATGGACTGGACTCTCACACTATTATGTCAGATCCACTATGGACTGGACTCTCACACTATTATGTTAGATCCACTATGGACTGGACTCTCACACTATTATGTTAGATCCACTATGGACTGGACTCTCACTATTATGTTAGATCCACTATGGACTGGACTCACATTATTATGTTAGATCCACTATGGACTGGACTCTCACACTATTATGTTAGATCCACTATGGACTGGACTCTCACACTATTATGTCAGATCCACTATGGACTGGACTCTCACACTATTATGTTAGATCCACTATGGACTGGACTCTCACACTATTATGTCAGATCCACTATGGACTGGACTCTCACACTATTATGTTAGATCCACTATGGACTGGACTCTCACTATTATGTTAGATCCGCTATGGACTGGACTCTCACACTATTATGTTAGATCCACTATGGACTGGACTCTCACACTATTATGTTAGATCCACTATGGACTGGACTCTCACACTATTATGTCAGATCCACTATGGACTGGACTCTCACACTATTATGTTAGATCCACTATGGACTGGACTCTCACTATTATGTTAGATCCGCTATGGACTGGACTCTCACACTATTATGTTAGATCCACTATGGACTGGACTCTCACACTATTATGTTAGATCCACTATGGACTGGACTCTCACACTATTATGTTAGATCTACTATGGACTGGACTCTCACTATTGTGTTAGATCCACTATGGACTGGACTCTCACTATTATGTTAGATCCACTATGGACTGGACTCTCACACTATTATGTTAGATCCACTATGGACTGGACTCTCACACTATTATGTCAGATCCACTATGGACTGGACTCTCACACTATTATGTTAGATCCACTATGGACTGGACTCTCACTATTATGTTAGATCCGCTATGGACTGGACTCTCACACTATTATGTTAGATCCACTATGGACTGGACTCTCACACTATTATGTTAGATCCACTATGGACTGGACTCTCACACTATTATGTTAGATCTACTATGGACTGGACTCTCACACTATTATGTTAGATCCACTATGGACTGGACTCTCACTATTGTGTTAGATCCACTATGGACTGGACTCTCACTATTATGTTAGATCCGCTATGGACTGGACTCTCACACTATTATGTTAGATCCACTATGGACTGGACTCTCACACTATTATGTTAGATCCACTATGGACTGGACTCTCACACTATTATGTTAGATCTACTATGGACTGGACTCTCACTATTGTGTTAGATCCACTATGGACTGGACTCTCACTATTATGTTAGATCCACTATGGACTGGACTCTCACACTATTATGTTAGATCCTCTATGGACTGGACTTTCACACTATTATGTTAGATCCACTATAGACTGGACTCTCACACTATTATGTTAGATCCACTATGGACTGGACTCTCACTATTATGTTAGATCCACTATGGACTGGACTCTCACACTATTATGTTAGATCCACTATGGACTGGACTCTCACACTATTATGTTAGATCCACTATGGACTGGACTCTCACACTATTATGTTAGATCCACTATGGACTGGACTCTCACACTATTATGTCAGATCCACTATGGACTGGACTCTCACACTATTATGTTAGATCCACTATGGACTGGACTCTCACTATTATGTTAGATCCGCTATGGACTGGACTCTCACACTATTATGTTAGATCCACTATGGACTGGACTCTCACACTATTATGTTAGATCCACTATGGACTGGACTCTCACACTATTATGTTAGATCTACTATGGACTGGACTCTCACTATTGTGTTAGATCCACTATGGACTGGACTCTCACTATTATGTTAGATCCACTATGGACTGGACTCTCACACTATTATGTTAGATCCACTATGGACTGGACTCTCACACTATTATGTCAGATCCACTATGGACTGGACTCTCACACTATTATGTTAGATCCACTATGGACTGGACTCTCACTATTATGTTAGATCCGCTATGGACTGGACTCTCACACTATTATGTTAGATCCACTATGGACTGGACTCTCACACTATTATGTTAGATCCACTATGGACTGGACTCTCACACTATTATGTTAGATCTACTATGGACTGGACTCTCACTATTGTGTTAGATCCACTATGGACTGGACTCTCACTATTATGTTAGATCCGCTATGGACTGGACTCTCACACTATTATGTTAGATCCACTATGGACTGGACTCTCACACTATTATGTTAGATCCACTATGGACTGGACTCTCACACTATTATGTTAGATCTACTATGGACTGGACTCTCACTATTGTGTTAGATCCACTATGGACTGGACTCTCACTATTATGTTAGATCCACTATGGACTGGACTCTCACACTATTATGTTAGATCCTCTATGGACTGGACTTTCACACTATTATGTTAGATCCACTATAGACTGGACTCTCACACTATTATGTTAGATCCACTATGGACTGGACTCTCACTATTATGTTAGATCCACTATGGACTGGACTCTCACACTATTATGTTAGATCCACTATGGACTGGACTCTCACACTATTATGTTAGATCCACTATGGACTGGACTCTCACACTATTATGTCAGATCCACTATGGACTGGACTCTCACACTATTATGTTAGATCCACTATGGACTGGACTCTCACACTATTATGTTAGATCCACTATGGACTGGACTCTCACACTATTATGTCAGATCCACTATGGACTGGACTCTCACACTATTATGTTAGATCCACTATGGACTGGACTCTCACACTATTATGCTAGATCCACTATGGACTGGACTCTCACTATTATGTTAGATCCACTATGGACTGGACTCACATTATTATGTTAGATCCACTATGGACTGGACTCTCAGTATTATGCTAGACCCACTTGACGTCCATTGCACCAGTCTCCTTAGAGGTGTGGTCATTCTGCGGTCCGCTCCAAGGTTTGTGAAGTGAAGTGAATTATATTTATATAGCGCTTTTCTCAAGTGACTCAAAGCGCTTTTACATAGTGAAACCCAATATCTAAGTTCCATATAAACCAGTGTGGGTGGCACTGGGAGCAGGTGGGTCAAGTGTCTTGCCCAAGGACACAACGGCAGTGACTAGGATGGCACAAGTGGGAATCGAACCTGCAACCCTTAAGTTGCTGGCACGGCCACTCTACCAACCGAGCTATTCCGCTTTCTCAATCATCCCACTGGGTTGAGTTTTTCTTTGCCCTGATGTGGGCTCTGAACAGAGGATGTCGTTGTGGTTTGTGCAGCCCTTTGAGACACTTGTGATTTAGGGCTATATAAATAAACGATTGATTGATTGATTGATTGATTGATTGATTGATTGATTGAAGGGTCCCACTCCCTTACATTTTAGAAAACCTTTTTTTTACAAAAATATATTTCTGCCGGTTTCAGTATTGTTAAGACTCCTGATGAGGTTTTGAGACATCTACATCTACAACTACAGGACCAGGACTGTGCTGTTGAAACAAGACTGTTTTTTGTGTGTTTGTGTAAGGGTCCCTTCTTACAACATTTCAGCAAAAAAAGTTCTGGAAAAATATAAATTTTCTGCCATTTTCAAGTTGTGTCGAGACTCCAGATGAGGTTTTTAGACAACTCCTACAACTACAGGACCAGGACTGTGCTGCTGAAGCCAGACAGTTTCTTAATTAAGGGGCCCCCCTTCCGACATTTTAGCGAAAAAAAATTAATCGAAAATTATACTTTTTCTGCCATTTTACGGGTTTTGTCATGAATTGATGAAGGTGGACCCCGACTTAAATAAGTTGAAAAACTTATTGGGGTGTTACCATTTAGTGGTCAATTGTAGGGATTATGTACTGTACTGTGCAATCTACTAATAATATGTACTGTACTGTGCAATCTACTAATAATATGTACTGTACTGTGCAATCTACTAATAATATGTACTGTACTGTGCAATCTACTAATAATATGTACTGTACTGTGCAATCTACTAATAATATGTACTGTACTGTGCAATCTACTCATAATATGTACTGTACTGTGCAATCTACTAATAATATGTACTGTACTGTGCAATCTACTAATAATATGTACTGTACTGTACAATCTACTAATAATATGTACTGTACTGTGCAATCTACTAATAATATGTACTGTACTGTACAATCTACTAATAATATGTACTGTACTGTGCAATCTACTAATACAAGTTTCACTCAAACAAAGTTGATCATAGCGCACAGTCAGCATCTCTGCTTCAGTAAACAATGATATCCCTCGATAACTTGTCAGACATTGATTGATTGAGACTTGTATTAGTAGATTGCACAGTACAGTACATATTATTAGTAGATTGCACAGTACAGTACATATTATTAGTAGATTGCACAGTACAGTACATATTATTAGTAGATTGCACAGTACAGTACATATTAGTAGATGTCACAGTACAGTACATATTATTAGTAGATTGTACAGTACAGTACATATTAGTAGATTGCACAGTACAGTACATATTAGTAGATTGCACAGTACAGTACATATTAGTAGATTGCACAGTACAGTACATATTATTAGTAGATTGCACAGTACAGTACATATTATTAGTAGATTGCACAGTACAGTACATATTATTAGTAGATTGCACAGTACAGTACATATTAGTAGTAGATTGCACAGTACATTACATATTATTAGTAGATTGTACAGTACAGTACATATTATTAGTAGATTGCACAGTACAGTACATATTATTAGTAGATGTCACAGTACAGTACATATTATTAGTAGATTGCACAGTACAGTACATATTATTAGTAGATTGCACAGTACAGTACATATTATTAGTAGATTGCACAGTACAGTACATATTATTAGTAGATGTCACAGTACAGTACATATTATTAGTAGATGTCACAGTACAGTACATATTATTAGTAGATTGCACAGTACAGTACATATTATTAGTAGATTGTACAGTACATATTATTAGTAGATTGCACAGCACAGTACATATTATTAGTAGATTGTACAGTACATATTATTAGTAGATTGCACAGTACAGTACATATTATTAGTAGATTGTACAGTACATATTATTAGTAGATTGCACAGTACAGTACATATTATTAGTAGATTGCACAGTACAGTACATATTATTAGTAGATTGTACAGTACAGTACATATTATTAGTAGATTGCACAGCACAGTACATATTATTAGTAGATTGTACAGTACATATTATTAGTAGATTGCACAGTACAGTACATATTATTAGTAGATTGTACAGTACATATTATTAGTAGATTGCACAGCACAGTACATATTATTAGTAGATTGCACAGTACAGTACATATTATTAGTAGATTGCACAGTACAGTACATATTATTAGTAGATTGCACAGCACAGTACATATTATTAGTAGATTGTACAGTACATATTATTAGTAGATTGCACAGTACAGTACATATTATTAGTAGATTGTACAGTACATATTATTAGTAGATTGCACAGCACAGTACATATTAGTAGTAGATTGCACAGTACAGTACATATTATTAGTAGATTGCACAGTACATTACATATTATTAGTAGATTGTACAGTACAGTACATATTATTAGTAGATTGCACAGTACAGTACATATTATTAGTAGATGTCACAGTACAGTACATATTATTAGTAGATTGCACAGTACAGTACATATTATTAGTAGATTGTACAGTACAGTACATATTATTAGTAGATTGCACAGTACAGTACATATTATTAGTAGATTGCACAGTACAGTACATATTATTAGTAGATTGCACAGTACAGTACAGTACAGTACAGTACATATTGCCTACAATTGAGCAGTAAATGCTAACACCCCAATAAGTTGTTTAAGTCGGGCTCCACCTTCATCAATTCATGAAATAATTATGTATCCCATTTTATAGTCTTTTGTTTGACCCGTCCAGGATTTGAACTCTCAACCCACCCATCTCAGGGCGGACACTCTGACCACTGGACCACTGAGCAGGTGGCCTGACACCATTCTCCAAAAGTGAAGTGTCCATGGACTCACAAAGACTAGAAGAGGTTATTCATGGCAGAAGTTAAACCTTAGAGTTTACCATCGAGTCTTTCTCTTCACGTGCTGAACTTGTCCCAGTGCAAACTCAGGCAGTATTTGTCATTGAGAAAACTCAATAAACGCAATAAACGGGGACGTGAATTTGACCTGGCAAATATTAACAAAAAAAAAAAACAAACACTGGCGGAAAGCGATAATCGAGACAATTTAAAAAAAAAGTGCGTCAACGCCAACACTGGTTGACATTATAACAAAATAAGTCACACTTTTATTCTATAACATTCACAGGTTTATAAAAAGTGCAGCGGTATAAATAATTCAAATAACTTCTTGTAAATAATGTAAACATAAATAATGCCTCAAAACAGGTTAAGTACATTCGAACAAAAAAACAGCAGAAGAGTTCTTCCTGTCTTTGAAATCACTTCCTGTCCTGGTGCTCTTGTTTTGTCACCGTTTCCTGTCTGCGCGCTGTCTTTTACGGCACCTTTACTCTCTGCTCCGTGTCCTGCCAGCACACCTGTTCCTCATTTCATTATATTCTATTTAGTTCCACCTGAGGCTCTCCTTCACTGCTTCATCATTTTTCTTTTCAGACTGATGTGGATCGGACGGGTTTTAGTCGCAGTGAGTCATACTTTGCTCTTTTTCACTTGCATTCTGCTGTGTGCTTCATAATGTGGCTTTAAATTGTGTGCTTTGCTGCTTTAAATTGTGTGCTTTGCTGTTTTAAATTGTGTGCTTTGCTGTTTTAAATTGTATGCCTCGCTGCTTTCATTTGTGTTTGTGTTGCTGTGACATCTTGACCCGCATTGCACATGCACGTGTGTTGGGAACACAACATGTAGAAACACACATTTAGTTGCTGACAAACATGCACATGTTAGGAACACAACATGTAGAAACACACATTTAGTTGCTGACAAACATGCACATGTGTTAGGAACACAACATGTAGAAACACACATTTAGTTGCTGACAAACATGCACATGTGTTAGGAACACAACATGTAGAAACACACATTTAGTGACAAACATGCACATGTGTTAGGAACACAACATGTAGAAACACACATTTAGTGACAAACATGCACATGTGTTAGGAACACAACATGTAGAAACACACATTTAGTGACAAACATGCACATGTTAGGAACACAACATGTAGAAACACACATTTAGTGACAAACATGCACGTGTGTTGGGAACACAACATGTAGAAACACACATTTAGTTGCTGACAAACATGCACATGTGTTAGGAACACAACATGTAGAAACACACATTTAGTGACAAACATGCACATGTTAGGAACACAACATGTAGAAACACACATTTAGTGACAAACATGCACATGTTAGGAACACAACATGTAGAAACACACATTTAGTGACAAACATGCACATGTGTTGGGAACACAACATGTAGAAACACACATTTAGTGACAAACATGCACATGTTAGGAACACAACATGTAGAAACACACATTTAGTGACAAACATGCACATGTTAGGAACACAACATGTAGAAACACACATTTAGTGACAAACATGCACATGTTAGGAACACAACATGTAGAAACACACATTTAGTGACAAACATGCACATGTTAGGAACACAACATGTAGAAACACACATTCAGTGACAAACATGCACATGTTAGGAACACAACATGTAGAAACACACATTTAGTGACAAACATGCACATGTTAGGAACACAACATGTAGAAACACACATTTAGTGACAAACGTGCACATGTGTTAGGAACACAACATGTAGAAACACACATTTAGTGACAAACATGCACATGTTAGGAACACAACATGTAGAAACACACATTTAGTGACAAACATGCACATGTGTTAGGAACACAACATGTAGAAACACACATTTAGTGACAAACATGCACATGTTAGGAACACAACATGTAGAAACACACATTTAGTGACAAACATGCACGTGTTAGGAACACATGTAGAAACACACATTTAGTGACAAACATGCACATGTGTTAGGAACACAACATGTAGAAACACACATTTAGTGACAAACATGCACATGTTAGGAACACAACATGTAGAAACACACATTTAGTGACAAACATGCACATGTTAGGAACACAACATGTAGAAACACACATTTAGTGACAAACATGCACATGTTAGGAACACAACATGTAGAAACACACATTTAGTGACAAACATGTACATGTTAGGAACACAACATGTAGAAACACACATTTAGTGACAAACATGCACATGTGTTAGGAACACAACATGTAGAAACACACATTTAGTGACAAACATGCACATGTTAGGAACACAACATGTAGAAACACACATTTAGTGACAAACATGCACATGTGTTAGGAACACAACATGTAGAAACACACATTTAGTGACAAACATGCACATGTGTTAGGAACACAACATGTAGAAACACACATTTAGTGACAAACATGCACATGTGTTAGGAACACAACATGTAGAAACACACATTTAGTGACAAACATGCACATGTGTTAGGAACACAACATGTAGAAACACACATTTAGTGACAAACATGCACATGTGTTAGGAACACAACATGTAGAAACACACATTTAGTGACAAACATGCACATGTTAGGAACACAACATGTAGAAACACACATTTAGTGACAAACATGCACATGTTAGGAACATAACATGTAGAAACACACATTTAGTGACAAACATGCACATGTGTTAGGAACACAACATGTAGAAACACACATTTAGTGACAAACATGCACATGTTAGGAACACAACATGTAGAAACACACATTTAGTGACAAACATGCACATGTTAGGAACACAACATGTAGAAACACACATTCAGTGACAAACATGCACATGTTAGGAACACAACATGTAGAAACACACATTTAGTGACAAACATGCACATGTTAGGAACACAACATGTAGAAACACACATTTAGTGACAAACATGCACATGTTAGGAACACAACATGTAGAAACACACATTTAGTGACAAACATGCACATGTGTTAGGAACACAACATGTAGAAACACACATTTAGTGACAAACATGCACATGTGTTAGGAACACAACATGTAGAAACACACATTTAGTGACAAACATGCACATGTTAGGAACACAACATGTAGAAACACACATTTAGTGACAAACATGCACATGTTAGGAACACAACATGTAGAAACACACATTTAGTGACAAACATGCACATGTGTTGGGAACACAACATGTAGAAACACACATTTAGTGACAAACATGCACATGTTAGGAACACAACATGTAGAAACACACATTTAGTGACAAACATGCACATGTGTTAGGAACACAACATGTAGAAACACACATTTAGTGACAAACATGCACATGTTAGGAACACAACATGTAGAAACACACATTTAGTGACAAACATGCACATGTTAGGAACACAACATGTAGAAACACACATTCAGTGACAAACATGCACATGTTAGGAACACAACATGTAGAAACACACATTTAGTGACAAACATGCACATGTTAGGAACACAACATGTAGAAACACACATTTAGTGACAAACGTGCACATGTGTTAGGAACACAACATGTAGAAACACACATTTAGTGACAAACATGCACATGTTAGGAACACAACATGTAGAAACACACATTTAGTGACAAACATGCACATGTGTTAGGAACACAACATGTAGAAACACACATTTAGTGACAAACATGCACATGTTAGGAACACAACATGTAGAAACACACATTTAGTGACAAACATGCACGTGTTAGGAACACAACATGTAGAAACACACATTTAGTGACAAACATGCACATGTGTTAGGAACACAACATGTAGAAACACACATTTAGTGACAAACATGCACATGTTAGGAACACAACATGTAGAAACACACATTTAGTGACAAACATGTACATGTTAGGAACACAACATGTAGAAACACACATTTAGTGACAAACATGCACATGTTAGGAACACAACATGTAGAAACACACATTTAGTGACAAACATGCACATGTTAGGAACACAACATGTAGAAACACACATTTAGTGACAAACATGCACATGTTAGGAACACAACATGTAGAAACACACATTTAGTGACAAACATGCACATGTGTTAGGAACACAACATGTAGAAACACACATTTAGTGACAAACATGCACATGTTAGGAACACAACATGTAGAAACACACATTTAGTGACAAACATGCACATGTGTTAGGAACACAACATGTAGAAACACACATTTAGTGACAAACATGCACATGTGTTAGGAACACAACATGTAGAAACACACATTTAGTGACAAACATGCACATGTGTTAGGAACACAACATGTAGAAACACACATTTAGTGACAAACATGCACATGTGTTAGGAACACAACATGTAGAAACACACATTTAGTGACAAACATGCACATGTGTTAGGAACACAACATGTAGAAACACACATTTAGTGACAAACATGCACATGTTAGGAACACAACATGTAGAAACACACATTTAGTGACAAACATGCACATGTTAGGAACACAACATGTAGAAACACACATTTAGTGACAAACATGCACATGTTAGGAACACAACATGTAGAAACACACATTCAGTGACAAACATGCACGTGTTAGGAACACAACATGTAGAAACACACATTTAGTGACAAACATGCACATGTGTTAGGAACACAACATGTAGAAACACACATTCAGTGACAAACATGCACATGTTAGGAACACAACATGTAGAAACACACATTTAGTGACAAACATGCACATGTTAGGAACACAACATGTAGAAACACACATTTAGTGACAAACATGCACATGTTAGGAACACAACATGTAGAAACACACATTTAGTGACAAACATGCACATGTTAGGAACACAACATGTAGAAACACACATTTAGTGACAAACATGCACATGTTAGGAACACAACATGTAGAAACACACATTTAGTGACAAACATGCACATGTGTTAGGAACACAACATGTAGAAACACACATTTAGTGACAAACATGCACATGTGTTAGGAACACAACATGTAGAAACACACATTTAGTGACAAACATGCACATGTTAGGAACACAACATGTAGAAACACACATTTAGTGACAAACATGCACATGTGTTAGGAACACAACATGTAGAAACACACATTTAGTGACAAACATGCACGTGTTAGATACACAACATGTAGAAACACACATTTAGTGACAAACATGCACATGTGTTAGGAACACAACATGTAGAAACACACATTTAGTGACAAACATGCACATGTTAGGAACACAACATGTAGAAACACACATTTAGTGACAAACATGCACATGTTAGGAACACAACATGTAGAAACACACATTTAGTGACAAACATGCACATGTGTTAGGAACACAACATGTAGAAACACACATTTAGTGACAAACATGCACATGTGTTAGGAACACAACATGTAGAAACACACATTTAGTGACAAACATGCACATGTTAGGAACACAACATGTAGAAACACACATTTAGTGACAAACATGCACATGTGTTAGGAACACAACATGTAGAAACACACATTTAGTGACAAACATGCACATGTGTTAGGAACACAACATGTACAAACACACATTTAGTGACAAACATGCACATGTGTTAGGAACACAACATGTAGAAACACACATTTAGTGACAAACATGCACATGTTAGGAACACAACATGTAGAAACACACATTCAGTGACAAACATGCACGTTAGGAACACAACATGTAGAAACACACATTTAGTGACAAACATGCACATGTGTTAGGAACACAACATGTAGAAACACACATTTAGTGACAAACATGCACATGTTAGGAACACAACATGTAGAAACACACATTCAGTGACAAACATGCACATGTTAGGAACACAACATGTAGAAACACACATTTAGTGACAAACATGCACATGTTAGGAACACAACATGTAGAAACACACATTTAGTGACAAACATGCACATGTGTTAGGAACACAACATGTAGAAACACACATTTAGTGACAAACATGCACATGTTAGGAACACAACATGTAGAAACACACATTTAGTGACAAACATGCACATGTTAGGAACACAACATGTAGAAACACACATTTAGTGACAAACATGCACATGTTAGGAACACAACATGTAGAAACACACATTTAGTGACAAACATGCACGTGTTAGGAACACAACATGTAGAAACACACATTTAGTGACAAACATGCACATGTGTTAGGAACACAACATGTAGAAACACACATTTAGTGACAAACATGCACATGTGTTAGGAACACAACATGTAGAAACACACATTTAGTGACAAACATGCACATGTTAGGAACACAACATGTAGAAACACACATTTAGTGACAAACATGCACATGTTAGGAACACAACATGTAGAAACACACATTTAGTGACAAACATGCACATGTTAGGAACACAACATGTAGAAACACACATTTAGTGACAAACATGCACATGTTAGGAACACAACATGTAGAAACACACATTTAGTGACAAACATGCACATGTGTTAGGAACACAACATGTAGAAACACACATTTAGTGACAAACATGCACATGTTAGGAACACAACATGTAGAAACACACATTTAGTGACAAACATGCACATGTTAGGAACACAACATGTAGAAACACACATTCAGTGACAAACATGCACATGTTAGGAACACAACATGTAGAAACACACATTTAGTGACAAACATGCACATGTTAGGAACACAACATGTAGAAACACACATTTAGTGACAAACATGCACATGTGTTAGGAACACAACATGTAGAAACACACATTTAGTGACAAACATGCACATGTTAGGAACACAACATGTAGAAACACACATTTAGTGACAAACATGCACATGTGTTAGGAACACAACATGTAGAAACACACATTTAGTGACAAACATGCACATGTGTTAGGAACACAACATGTAGAAACACACATTTAGTGACAAACATGCACGTGTTAGGAACACAACATGTAGAAACACACATTCAGTGACAAACATGCACATGTTAGGAACACAACATGTAGAAACACACATTTAGTGACAAACATGCACATGTTAGGAACACAACATGTAGAAACACACATTTAGTGACAAACATGCACATGTGTTAGGAACACAACATGTAGAAACACACATTTAGTGACAAACATGCACATGTTAGGAACACAACATGTAGAAACACACATTTAGTGACAAACATGCACATGTGTTAGGAACACAACATGTAGAAACACACATTGTGTGACAAACATGCACATGTGTTAGGAACACAACATGTAGAAACACACATTTAGTGACAAACATGCACATGTTAGGAACACAACATGTAGAAACACACATTTAGTGACAAACATGCACATGTGTTAGGAACACAACATGTAGAAACACACATTTAGTGACAAACATGCACATGTGTTAGGAACACAACATGTAGAAACACACATTTAGTGACAAACATGCACATGTGTTAGGAACACAACATGTAGAAACACACATTTAGTGACAAACATGCACATGTGTTAGGAACACATGTAGAAACACACATTTAGTGACAAACATGCACATGTTAGGAACACAACATGTAGAAACACACATTTAGTGACAAACATGCACATGTGTTAGGAACACAACATGTAGAAACACACATTTAGTGACAAACATGCACATGTGTTAGGAACACAACATGTAGAAACACACATTTAGTGACAAACATGCACATGTGTTAGGAACACAACATGTAGAAACACACATTTAGTGACAAACATGCACATGTTAGGAACACAACATGTAGAAACACACATTTAGTGACAAACATGCACATGTTAGGAACACAACATGTAGAAACACACATTTAGTGACAAACATGCACATGTTAGGAACACAACATGTAGAAACACACATTTAGTGACAAACATGCACATGTGTTAGGAACACAACATGTAGAAACACACATTGAGTGACAAACATGCACATGTTAGGAACACAACATGTAGAAACACACATTGAGTGACAAACATGCACATGTGTTAGGAACACAACATGTAGAAACACACATTTAGTGACAAACATGCACATGTGTTAGGAACACAACATGTAGAAACACACATTTAGTGACAAACATGCACATGTGTTAGGAACACAACATGTAGAAACACACATTTAGTGACAAACATGCACATGTTAGGAACACAACATGTAGAAACACACATTTAGTGACAAACATGCACATGTTAGGAACACAACATGTAGAAACACACATTCAGTGACAAACATGCACATGTTAGGAACACAACATGTAGAAACACACATTTAGTGACAAACATGCACATGTTAGGAACACAACATGTAGAAACACACATTTAGTGACAAACATGCACATGTGTTAGGAACACAACATGTAGAAACACACATTTAGTGACAAACATGCACATGTTAGGAACACAACATGTAGAAACACACATTTAGTGACAAACATGCACGTGTTAGGAACACAACATGTAGAAACACACATTTAGTGACAAACATGCACATGTGTTAGGAACACAACATGTAGAAACACACATTTAGTGACAAACATGCACATGTTAGGAACACAACATGTAGAAACACACATTTAGTGACAAACATGCACATGTTAGGAACACAACATGTAGAAACACACATTTAGTGACAAACATGCACATGTTAGGAACACAACATGTAGAAACACACATTTAGTGACAAACATGCACATGTTAGGAACACAATATGTAGAAACACACATTTAGTGACAAACATGCACATGTGTTAGGAACACAACATGTAGAAACACACATTTAGTGACAAACATGCACATGTTAGGAACACAACATGTAGAAACACACATTTAGTGACAAACATGCACATGTTAGGAACACAACATGTAGAAACACACATTTAGTGACAAACATGCACATGTTAGGAACACAACATGTAGAAACACACATTTAGTGACAAACATGCACATGTGTTAGGAACACAACATGTAGAAACACACATTTAGTGACAAACATGCACATGTGTTAGGAACACAAGATGTAGAAACACACATTTAGTGACAAACATGCACATGTGTTAGGAACACAACATGTAGAAACACACATTGAGTGACAAACATGCACATGTGTTAGGAACACAACATGTAGAAACACACATTTAGTGACAAACATGCACATGTGTTAGGAACACAACATGTAGAAACACACATTGAGTGACAAACATGCACATGTTAGGAACACAACATGTAGAAACACACATTTAGTGACAAACATGCACATGTGTTAGGAACACAACATGTAGAAACACACATTTAGTGACAAACATGCACATGTGTTAGGAACACAACATGTAGAAACACACATTTAGTGACAAACATGCACATGTGTTAGGAACACAACATGTAGAAACACACATTTAGTGACAAACATGCACATGTGTTAGGAACACAACATGTAGAAACACACATTTAGTGACAAACATGCACATGTGTTAGGAACACAACATGTAGAAACACACATTGAGTGACAAACATGCACATGTTAGGAACACAACATGTAGAAACACACATTGAGTGACAAACATGCACATGTTAGGAACACAACATGTAGAAACACACATTGAGTGACAAACATGCACATGTTAGGAACACAACATGTAGAAACACACATTTAGTGACAAACATGCACATGTGTTAGGAACACAACATGTAGAAACACACATTTAGTGACAAACATGCACATGTGTTAGGAACACAACATGTAGAAACACACATTTAGTGACAAACATGCACATGTGTTAGGAACACAACATGTAGAAACACACATTTAGTGACAAACATGCACATGTGTTAGGAACACAACATGTAGAAACACACATTTAGTGACAAACATGCACATGTGTTAGGAACACAACATGTAGAAACACACATTTAGTGACAAACATGCACATGTGTTAGGAACACAACATGTAGAAACACACATTTAGTGACAAACATGCACATGTTAGGAACACAACATGTAGAAACACACATTTAGTGACAAACATGCACATGTTAGGAACACAACATGTAGAAACACACATTTAGTGACAAACATGCACATGTGTTAGGAACACAACATGTAGAAACACACATTTAGTGACAAACATGCACATGTGTTAGGAACACAACATGTAGAAACACACATTTAGTGACAAACATGCACATGTGTTAGGAACACAACATGTAGAAACACACATTTAGTGACAAACATGCACATGTTAGGAACACATGTAGAAACACACATTTAGTGACAAACATGCACATGTTAGGAACACATGTAGAAACACACATTTAGTGACAAACATGCACATGTTAGGAACACAACATGTAGAAACACACATTTAGTGACAAACATGCACATGTGTTAGGAACACAACATGTAGAAACACACATTTAGTGACAAACATGCACATGTTAGGAACACAACATGTAGAAACACACATTTAGTGACAAACATGCACATGTTAGGAACACAACATGTAGAAACACACATTTAGTGACAAACATGCACATGTTAGGAACACAACATGTAGAAACACACATTTAGTGACAAACATGCACATGTGTTAGGAACACAACATGTAGAAACACACATTTAGTGACAAACATGCACATGTGTTAGGAACACAACATGTAGAAACACACATTTAGTGACAAACATGCACATGTTAGGAACACAACATGTAGAAACACACATTTAGTGACAAACATGCACATGTTAGGAACACAACATGTAGAAACACACATTTAGTGACAAACATGCACATGTGTTAGGAACACAACATGTAGAAACACACATTTGGTGACAAACATGCACATGTGTTAGGAACACAACATGTAGAAACACACAGTGACAAATATGCACATGTTAGGAACACAACATGTAGAAACACACATTTAGTGACAAACATGCACATGTTAGGAACACAACGTGTAGAAACACACATTTAGTGACAAACATGCACATGTTAGGAACACAACATGTAGAAACACACATTTAGTGACAAACATGCACATGTTAGGAACACAACATGTAGAAACACACATTTAGTGACAAACATGCACATGTTAGGAACACAACATGTAGAAACACACATTTAGTGACAAACATGCACGTGTGTTGGGAACACAACATGTAGAAACACACATTTAGTTGCTGACAAACATGCACATGTGTTAGGAACACAACATGTAGAAACACACATTTAGTGACAAACATGCACATGTTAGGAACACATGTAGAAACACACATTTAGTGACAAACATGCACATGTTAGGAACACAACATGTAGAAACACACATTTAGTGACAAACATGCACATGTGTTGGGAACACAACATGTAGAAACACACATTTAGTGACAAACATGCACATGTTAGGAACACAACATGTAGAAACACACATTTAGTGACAAACATGCACATGTGTTAGGAACACAACATGTAGAAACACACATTTAGTGACAAACATGCACATGTTAGGAACACAACATGTAGAAACACACATTTAGTGACAAACATGCACATGTTAGGAACACAACATGTAGAAACACACATTTAGTGACAAACATGCACATGTTAGGAACACAACATGTAGAAACACACATTTAGTGACAAACATGCACATGTTAGGAACACAACATGTAGAAACAAGACACATTTAGTTGCTGACAAGCTGTCAGTCACCATGGCTCTCAACTGCTGGCTAAGAGTGTCAAGGTGTGGCTGAGTGTTTGCTACAGGTGAACACACCTGCCCTCACTGATGAGTGTTTGCTACAGGTGAACACACCTGCCCTCACTGATTAGTGTTTGCTACAGGTGAACACACCTGCCCTCACTGATTAGTGTTTGCTACAGGTGAACACACCTGCCCTCACTGATTAGTGTTTGCTACAGGTGAACACACCTGCCCTCACTGATTAGTGTTTGCTACAGGTGAACACACCTGCCCTCACTGATGAGTGTTTGCTACAGGTGAACACACCTGCCCTCACTGATTAGTGTTTGCTACAGGTGAACACACCTGCCCTCACTGATTAGTGTTTGCTACAGGTGAACACACCTGCCCTCACTGATGAGTGTTTGCTACAGGTGAACACACCTGCCCTCACTGATTAGTGTTTGCTACAGGTGAACACACCTGCCCTCACTGATGAGTGTTTGCTACAGGTGAACACACCTGCCCTCACTGATTAGTGTTTGCTACAGGTGAACACACCTGCCCTCACTGATGAGTGTTTGCTACAGGTGAACACACCTGCCCTCACTGATTAGTGTTTGCTACAGGTGAACACACCTGCCCTCACTGATTAGTGTTTGCTACAGGTGAACACACCTGCCCTCACTGATTAGTGTTTGCTACAGGTGAACACACCTGCCCTCACTGATTAGTGTTTGCTACAGGTGAACACACCTGCCCTCACTGATTAGTGTTTGCTACAGGTGAACACACCTGCCCTCACTGATTTGGTCCAACTATGGTTGTCAAAAGCTGGGTGTTTAGAAGGACATTTCAAAGTTGGGATCTCCAAGCTCAAAAGTCCGCTGTGAATACTTGTAGATTTGTGTTGCTTTGTTTAAGGTGTATTTACATAAAGTTCTCTGATGTCCATGCATCACCAAACACCTGCAGAGATGTTGCTGCTGGCTTTCTTCTTCTTCTTTTCTTTTTCTTCTTGTTCACCTTTTGACACTTTGGCGTTGAAATAAATGTTGAAGTGTTTACACCTGCGTGCTTTGCCATCCTTGGTTTGAAAGGATGGTTACATTGTTTGTTTGGGTTTTGTCATCATTTTGGGGAGGGTGTGGTGCAGTTGGTAGAGGGGCTGTGCAAGCAACTAGAGGATTCCTGATTCGATACCCACATTCTACCGACCTCGTCCCGTCCGTTGCGTCCTTGAGCAAGACACTTTACCCTTGCCCCTGATGGTTGTTTACAAGACCAATGTTCAAGTAGCAATGATTGTCAATCATGCTAGGTGTTGCAAAATAATTCTCTGCATTTGACCCATCACCGTGGATCCTACCCTGGGAGGTGAGGGTGGCAGTGGGCAGCAGTGGCTGTGCTCGGGAATCATTTGTGATAGTGACTTAACCCCCAATTCCAAGCCTTGATGCTGAGTGCCAAGCAAGGAGGTAAGGGCTCCCATTTTTTATAGTCTTTGGTATAACGCGTCCAGGGTTTTAACTTACAACCAACCTATCTCAGGGCGGACGCTCTAATTGGTTTGGTGTTTGTCGTCTGGGAGGCCAATGTAGGTTTGGCTGTCTGAGAAGGCAGTGTTTGTTTGTGTGGCCATCTGGGAGGCCAGTGTTTGTGTGGCCGTCTGGGAGGCCAGTGTTTGTGTGGCCGTCTGGGAGGCCAGTGTTTGTGTGGCCGTCTGGGAGGCCAGTGTTTGTGTGGCCGTCTGGGAGGCCAGTGTTTGTGTGGCCGTCTGGGAGGCCAGTGTTTGTGTGGCCGTCTGGGAGGCCAGTGTTTGTTTGTGTGGCCGTCTGGGAGGCCAGTGTTTGTGTGGCCGTCTGGGAGGCCAGTGTTTGTGTGGCCGTCTGGGAGGCCAGTGTTTGTGTGGCCGTCTGGGAGGCCAGTGTTTGTGTGGCCGTCTGGGAGGCCAGTGTTTGTTTGTGTGGCCGTCTGGGAGGCCAGTGTTTGTTTGTGTGGCCGTCTGGGAGGCCAGTGTTTGTTTGTGTGGCCGTCTGGGAGGCCAGTGTTTGTTTGTGTGGCCGTCTGAGAGGCCTTTGTTTGTTTGTGTGGCCGTCTGAGAGGCCTTTGTTTGTTTGTGTGGCCGTCTGAGAGGCCTTTGTTTGTTTGTGTGGCCGTCTGGGAGGCCAGTGTTTGTTTGTTTGTGTGGCCTTCTGGGAGGCCAGTGTTTGTTTGTTTGTGTGGCCTTCTGGGAGGCCAGTGTTTGTTTGTTTGTGTGGCCTTCTGGGAGGCCAGTGTTTGTTTGTGTGGCCTTCTGGGAGGCCAGTGTTTGTTTGTTTGTGTGGCCTTCTGGGAGGCCAGTGTTTGTTTGTTTGTGTGGCCGTCTGGGAGGCCAGTGTTTGTTTGTTTGTGTGGCCGTCTGGGAGGCCAGTGTTTGTTTGTTTGTGTGGCCGTCTGGGAGGCCAGTGTTTGTTTGTGTGGCCGTCTGGGAGGCCAGTGTTTGTTTGTGTGGCCGTCTGGGAGGCCAGTGTTTGTTTGTTTGTGTGGCCGTCTGGGAGGCCAGTGTTTGTTTGTTTGTGTGGCCGTCTGGGAGGCCAGTGTTTGTTTGTTTGTGTGGCCGTCTGGGAGGCCAGTGTTTGTTTGTGTGGCCGTCTGGGAGGCCAGTGTTTGTTTGTGTGGCCGTCTGGGAGGCCAAATTTTGTTTTGTGTGGCCGTCTGGGAGGCCAGTGTTTGTATTTTGTGTGTCCGTCTGGGTGGCCAGTGTTTGTATTTTGTGTGTCCGTCTGGGTGGCCAGTGTTTGTATTTTGTGTCCGTCTGGGTGGCCAGTGTTTGTATTTTGTGTGTCCGTCTGGGTGGCCAGTGTTTGTCATTTACAAGGTCTCTATTGACGGGGTGGGTGGTTTCTCCCTCTACAAGGTCAATATTTATTTGGGTCTGGTCATCTCCAAGGTCAATATTTATTTGGGTCTGGTCACCTCCAAGGTCAATATTTATTGGGGTCTGATCTTCTAGAAATACGAGATTGGGGGAAAAAAAACAATTGTTTTTTTGTAATTTTCAAGGTCAATATTGGGGGGATTCTCATCTACAAGTTCTCTATTGGCGGGTGGAGGGATGGTTTTCCCCTCTACAAGGTCAATATTTATTGGTGTCCGGTCATCTCAAAGGTCAATAGTATTTTGGGGTCTGGTCATTGCCAAGGTCAATATTTATTGCGTGTGGTCATCTCCAAGGTCAATATTTATTAGGGTCTGGTCATCTCCAAGGTCAATATTTATTGGTGTCTGCTCATCTAGATAACTCAATATTGGTGATTTTTGTTGTAATTTTCAAGGTCAATTTTGGGGGGTTGTGTCATCTAAGAGGTCTGTATTGCCAGGCGGGGGGATGGTTTCCCCCTCTACAAGGTCAATATTTTGGGGGGTCTGATCATCTCCAAGGTCATTATTTATTGTGGTCTGATTATGTCCAAGGTCAATATTTATTGGGATCTGGTCTTTTCCAAGGTAAATCTTTATTGGTGTCTGGTCTGGGCATTTCCAAGGTCAATATTGGGGGGAACAATTTTTTTTATTTGTAATTTACAAGGTCAACATTTTATTAAATTTGTCCTCATGGTTTTGTTATTTACAAGGTCAATGTTCGGGGGTTGTGTCATCTCCAAGGTCAATATTTATTGGGGTTTGGTCATTTCCAAGATCAATATTTATTTGGGTCTGGTCACCTCCAAGGTCAATATTTATTGGGATCTGATCTTCTAGAAATACGAGATTGGGGAAAAAAATAATTGTTTTTTTGTAATTTTCAAGGTCAATATTGGGGGGATTCTCATCTACAAGTTCTCTATTGGCTGGTGGAGGGATGGATTTCCCCTCTACAAGGTCAATATTTATTGATGTCCGGTCATCTCAAAGGTCAATAGTATTTTGGGGTCTGGTCATTGCCAAGGTCAATATTTATTGCGTGTGGTCATCTCCAAGGTCAATATTTATTGGGGTCGGGTCATCTCCAAGGTCAATATTTATTAGGGTCTGGTCATCTCCAAGGTCAATATTTATTGGTGTCTGCTCATCTAGAAAACTCAATATTGGTGATTTTTGTTGTTGTAATTTTCAAGGTCAATTTTGGGGGGTTGTGTCATCTAAGAGGTCTCTATTGCCAGGCGGGGGGGTGGTTTCCCCCTCTACAAGGTCAATATTTTGGGGGGTCTGATCATCTCCAAGGTCATTATTTATTGTGGTCTGATTATGTCCAAGGTCAATATTTATTGGGATCTGGTCTTTTCCAAGGTAAATCTTTATTGGTGTCTGGTCTGGGCATTTCCAAGGTCAATATTGGGGGGAACAAAACTTTTTATTTGTAATTTACAAGGTCAACATTTTATTAAATTTGTCCTCATGGTTTTGTTATTTACAAGGTCAATGTTCGGGGGTTGTGTCATCTCCAAGGTCAATATTTATTGGGATCTGGTCTTTTCCAAGGTCAATCTTTATTGGTGTCTGGTCTGGGCATTTCCAAGGTCAATATTGGGGGGAACACATTTTTTTATTTGTAATTTACAAGGTCAACATTTTATTAAATTTGTCCTCATGGTTTTGTTATTTACAAGGTCAATGTTCGGGGGTTGTGTCATCTCCAAGGTCAATATTTATTGGGGTTTGGTCATTTCCAAGATCAATATTTATTTGGGTCTGGTCACCTCCAAGGTCAATATTTATTGGGATCTGATCTTCTAGAAATACGAGATTGGGGGGGAAAAAAATTGTTTTTTTGTCATTTTCAAGGTCAATATTGGGGGGATTCTCATCTACAAGTTCTCTATTGGCGGGTGGAGGGATGGTTTTCCCCTCTACAAGGTCAATATTTATTGGTGTCCGGTCATCTCAAAGGTCAATAGTATTTTGGGGTCTGGTCATTGCCAAGGTCAATATTTATTGCGTGTGGTCATCTCCAAGGTCAATATTTATTGGGGTCGGGTCATCTCCAAGGTCAATATTTATTAGGGTCTGGTCATCTCCAAGGTCAATATTTATTGGTGTCTGCTCATCTAGAAAACTCAATATTGGTGATTTTTGTTGTTGTAATTTTCAAGGTCAATTTTGGGGGGTTGTGTCATCTAAGAGGTCTCTATTGCCAGGCGGGGGGGTGGTTTCCCCCTCTACAAGGTCAATATTTTGGGGGGTCTGATCATCTCCAAGGTCATTATTTATTGTGGTCTGATTATGTCCAAGGTCAATATTTATTGGGATCTGGTCTTTTCCAAGGTAAATCTTTATTGGTGTCTGGTCTGGGCATTTCCAAGGTCAATATTGGGGGGAACAAATTTTTTTTATTTGTAATTTACAAGGTCAACATTTTATTAAATTTGTCCTCATGGTTTTGTTATTTACAAGGTCAATGTTCGGGGGTTGTGTCATCTCCAAGGTCAATATTTATTGGGATCTGGTCTTTTCCAAGGTCAATCTTTATTGGTGTCTGGTCTGGGCATTTCCAAGGTCAATATTGGGGGGAACAAATTTTTTTATTTGTAATTTACAAGGTCAACATTTTATTAAATTTGTCCTCATGGTTTTGTTATTTACAAGGTCAATGTTCGGGGGTTGTGTCATCTCCAAGGTCAATATTTATTGGGGTTTGGTCATTTCCAAGGTCAATATTTATTGGCGTCTGGTCATCTCCAAGATCAATATTTATCGGCCTCTGGTCTGGTCATCTCCAAGGTCGATATTTAATGCTGTTTAGTCCGGTCATCTTCAAGGTCAACATTGGGGGAAAAAATGTTTGTTTTATTTAATTTACAAGGTAAACATTTTATTTTGTCCTCATGGTTTTATTTACAAGGTTAATATTAGGGGGTTGTGATGCTGCAAGGTCTCTATTGGTGGAAAGTCAATATTAATTGGGGTCTGGTCATCTCCAAGGTCAATATTTATTGGTGTCTAGTCATCTCCAAGGTCAAAATTGGTGTCTGGTCTGGTCTGGTCATTTAGAAACGCAATATTGGGGAAATAACATTAAGTATATTGTAATTTACAAGTTCAAAATATATGGGGGTTTGGTCATTTATAAGGTCAACATTTTATTTAATTTGTCCTCATGGTTTTATTTACAATTTCAATATTGGGGGGTCGTGACATCTACAAGGTCAAGGTCTCTATTGGCGGGTGGATGGTTTCCCCCCTTTAGAAGGTCAATATTTATTGGGGTGTGGTCATTTCCAAGGTAAAAATTTACTGGGGTCTGATCATCTCCAAGGTCAATATTTATTGGCGTCTAGTAATCTCCAAAGTCAATATTTTTTTGTGTCTGGTCTGGTCATCTAGAAACTCAATATTGGGGGAAAAAACATTAGTTTTTTTGTGATTTACAAGGTCAACAATTATTGGGGTTTGGTCATTTACAAGGTTAATATTTTATCTATTTTGTCCTCATGGTTGTTATTTACAAGGTTAATATTTGATCTATTTTGTCCTCATGGTTGTTATTTACAAGGTCAATATTGGGGGGTTGTGTCATCTGCAAGGTCTCTATTGGCGGGTGGGGGGTAGGTTTCCATCTTCTACAAGGTCAATATTTACAACACACATTTAGTCAATGACAAAGATGACAAGCTGTCAGTCACCATGGCTCTCAACTGCTGGCTAAGAGAGTGAAGGTGTAGTGTTTGCTACAGGTGAGCACACCTGCCCTCACTGATTAGGTGATACTATGGTTATCAAAATTGTGATCTCTAAGTTCAAAAATACGCTGTGAATACTTTTACACTTTTGATGCTTTGTTTAAGGTGTATTTACAACCGTCTGGGAGGCCAATGTTTGTTTGTTTGGCCGTCTGTGAGGTCAATGTTTGTCTTTTGTGGCCGTCTGGGAGGCCAATGTTAGTCTTTTGTGGCTGTCTAAAAGGCCAATGTTTGTTTTTTGTGGCCGTCTGGGAGGCCGTTGTTTGTTTGTGTGGCCGTCTGGGAAGCCTTTGTTTTGTGTGGCCGTCTGGGAAGCCTTTGTTTTGTGTGCCCGTCTGAGAGGCCAGTGTTTGTTTTGTGTGGCCGTCTGAGAGGCCAGTGTTTGTTTGTGTGGCCGTCTGAGAGGCCAGTGTTTGTTTGTGTGGCAGTCTGAGAGGCCTTTGTTTGTTTGTGTGGCCGTCTGAGAGGCCTTTGTTTGTTTGTGTGGCCGTCTGAGAGGCCTTTGTTTGTTTGTGTGGCCGTCTGAGAGGCCAGTGTTTGTTTGTGTGGCCGTCTGAGAGGCCAGTGTTTGTTTGTGTGGCCGTCTGAGAGGCCAGTGTTTGTGTGGCCGTCTGGGAGGCCATTGTTTGTTTGTGTGGCCGTCTGGGAGGCCAGTGTTTGTTTGTGTGGCCGTCTGAGAGGCCAGTGTTTGTTTGTGTGGCCGTCTGAGAGGCCAGTGTTTGTTTTTGTGGCCGTCTGAGAGGCCAGTGTTTGTTTGTGTGGCCGTCTGAGAGGCCAGTGTTTGTTTGTGTGGCCGTCTGAGAGGCCAGTGTTTGTTTGTGTGGCCGTCTGAGAGGCCAGTGTTTGTTTGTGTGGCCGTCTGGGAGGCTAGTGTTTGTTTTTGTGGCCGTTTGAGAGGCCTTTGTTTGTTTGTGTGGCCGTCTGGGAGGCCAATGTTTGTTTGTGTGGCCGTCTGGGAGGCCAATGTTTGTTTGTGTGGCCGTCTGGGAGGCCAATGTTTGTTTGGTCGTCTGAGAGGCCAATGTTTGTTTTTTTGTGGCCGTCTGGGAGGCCAATGTTTGTTTTTTTGGCCGTCTGAGAGGCCAATTTTTGTTTGTGTAGCCGTCTAGGAGGTCTTTATTTGTCTGTGTGGCCGTCTGAGAGGCCTTTGTTTGTTTGTGTGGCCGTCTGAGAGGCCTTTGTTTGTGTGGCTGTCTGAGAGGCCTTTGTTTGTGTGGCCTTTTGGAAGGCCAATGTTCGTTTGTGTGGTCGTCTGAGGGGCCAATATTTGTTTGTGTGGCCGTCTAAGAGGCCAATGATTGTTTGTGTGGCTGTGTGAGAGGCCAGTATTTGCTTGTGTGACCGTCTAAGAGGCCAATGATTGTTTGTGTGGCCGTCTGAAAGGCCAGTGTGTGTTTGTGTGGCCGTTTGAGAGGCCTTTGTTTGTTTGTGTGACCGTCTGAGAGGCCTTTGTTTGTTTGTGTGGCCGTCTGAGAGGCCTTTGTTTGTTTGTGTGACCGTCTGAGAGGCCTTTGTTTGTTTGTGTGACCGTCTGAGAGGCCTTTGTTTGTTTGTGTGGCCGTCTGAGAGGCCTTTGTTTGTGTGGCCGTCTAGGAGGCCTTTGTTTGTTTGTGTGGCCGTCTGGGAGGCCAGTGTTTGCTTGTGTGGCCGTCTGGGAGGCCAGTGTTTGTTTGTTTGAGTGGCCTTCTGGGAGGCCAGTGTTTGTTTGTTTGTGTGGCCTTCTGGGAGGCCAGTGTTTGTTTGTTTGTGTGGCCTTCTGGGAGGCCAGTGTTTGTTTGTTTGTGTGGCCTTCTGGGAGGCCAGTGTTTGTTTGTGTGGCCGTCTGGGAGGCCAGTGTTTGTTCGTGTGGCCGTCTAGGTTGCCAATGTTTGTTTGTGTGGCCGTCTGGGAGTCTGGTGTTTGTGTGGCCGTCTGGGAGGCCAATGTTTGTGTGGCCTTCTGGGAGACCTTTGTTTGTTTGTGTGGCCATCTGAGATGCCAGTGTTTGTTTGACCGTCTGAGAGGCAAATGTTTGTTTGTGTGGCCCTCTGAGGGACCAATGTTTGTTCGTGTGGCCGTCTGAGAGGCCAGTGTTTGTTCGTGTGGCCGTCTGAGAGGCCAGTGTTTGTTTGTGTGGCCGTCTGAGAGGCCAGTGTTTGTTTGTGTGGCCGTCTGGGAGGCCAATGTTTGTTTGTGTGGCCGTCTGGGAGGCTAGTGTTTGTTTGTGTGGCCGTCTGGGAGGCCAATGTTTGTTTGTGTGGCCGTCTGGGAGGCCAATGTTTGTTTGTGTGGCCGTCTGGGAGGCCAATGTTTGTTTGTGTGGCCGTCTGGGAGGCCAGTGTTTGTTTGTGTGGCCGTCTGGGAGGCTAGTGTTTGTTTGTGTGGCCGTCTGGGAGGCCAATGTTTGTTTGTGTGGCCGTTTGGGAGGCTAGTGTTTGTTTGTGTGGCCGTCTGGGAGGCCAGTGTTATTTTGTGTGGCCGTCTGGGAGGCCAATGTTTGTTTGTTTGGCCGTCCTGAGAGACCAATGTTTCTTTTTTGTGGCCGTCTGGGAGGCCTTTGTTTGTTTGTGTGGCCCTCTGGAAGGCCTTTGTTTGTTGTCCGTGGCCGTCTGAGAGGCTAATGTTTGTTTGTGTTGCAGTCTGGGAGGCTAGTATTTGTTTTTGTAGCTGTCTGGGAGGCCAGTGTTTGTTTTTGTGGCCGTCTGGAAGGCCAATGTTTGTTTGTGTGACCGTCTGGGAGGCTAGTGTTTGTTTTAGTGGCCGTCTGAGATATTTGTTTGTTTGTGTGGCCGTCTGGGAGGCCAATGTTTGTTTCTTTGGCCGTCTGAGGGTCCAATGTTTTTGTGGCTGTTCGGGAGGCCAGTGTTTGTTTGTGTAGCCGTCTAGGAGGCCTTTGTTTGTTTGTGTGGCCGTCTAGGAGGCCTTTGTTTGTTTGTGTGGCCGTCTGGGAGGCCAACGTTTGTTTGTGTGGCCTTTTGGAAGGCCAATGTTTGTTTGTGTGGCCTTTTGGAAGGCCAATGTTTGTTTTTGTGGTCGTCCGAGAGGCCTTTGTTTGTTTGTGTGGCCGTCTGGGAGGCCAATGTTTTTTTGTGTGGCCGTCTGGGAGGCCAATGTTTTTATGTGTGGCCGTCTGGGAGGCCAATGTTTGTTTGTGTGGCCGTCTGGGAGGCCAATGTTTGTTTGTGTGGCCGTCTGGGAGGCCAATGTTTTTTTGTGTGGCCGTCTGGGAGGCCAATGTTTTTTTGTGTGGCCGTCTGGGCGGCCAATGTTTGTTTGTGTGGCCGTCTGGGAGGCCAATGTTTGTTTGTGTGGCCGTCTGGGAGGCCAGTGTTTTTTTTAGGGGCCGTCTGAGAGGTATTTGTTTCTTTGTGTGGCCTTTTGGAAGGCCAACGTTTGTTTGTGTGGTCGTCTGAGAGGTATTTGTTTGTGTGGCCTTTTGGAATCACGATGTTTGTTTGTGTTACCTTTTTGGAAGCCCAATGTTTGTTAGTGTGGCCGTCGGAGTGGCCAATGTTTGTTTGTGTGGCTGTCTGAGAGGCCAGTGTTTGTTTGTGTGGCCGTTTGAGAGGCCAGTGTTTGTTTGTGTGGCTGTCTGAGAGGCCAGTGTTTGTTTGTGTGGCTTTCTGGGAGGCCAATGTTTGTTTGTGTGGCCGTCTGGGAGGCCAATGTTTGTTTGTGTGGCCGTCTGAGGGTCCAATGTTGTTTTTTTGTGGCCGTTTGGGAGGCCAGTGTTTGTTTGTGTAGCCGTCTAGGAGGCCTTTGTTTGTTTGTGTGGCCGTCTGAGGGTCCAATGTTTTTTTGTGGCCGTTTGGGAGGCCAGTGTTTGTTTGTGTAGCCGTCTAGGAGGCCTTTGTTTGTTTGTGTTGCCGTCTGAGAGGACTTTGTTTGTTTGTGTGGCCTTTTGGAAGCACAATGTTCGTTTGTGTGACCTTTTTGGAAGCCCAATGTTTGTTAGTGTGGCCGTCGGAGTGGCCAATGTTTGTTTGTGTGGCTGTCTGAGAGGCCTTTGTTTGTTTGTGTGGCCGTCTGAGAGGCCATTGTTTGTTTGTGTGGCCGTTTGAGAGGCCTTTGTTTGTTTGTGTGGCCGTTTGAGAGGCCTTTGTTTGTTTGTGTGGCCGTTTGAGAGGCCTTTGTTTGTTTGTGTGGCCATTTGGGAGGCCTTTGTTTGTGTGGCCGTCTGGGAGGTCTTTGTTTGTTTTGTGTGGCTGTCTGAGAGGCCAATGTTTGTTTGTGTGGCTGCCTGAGAGGCTTTTGTTAATATGGCCGTCGGAGAGGCCAATTTTTGTTTGTGTGGCCATCTGGGAGGCCAATGTTTGTTTTTTTTGGCAGTCTGAGAGGCCAATGTTTGTTTGTGTAGCCGTCTAGGAGGCCTTTTTTTGTTTGTTTGGCCATCTGGGAGGCCAATATTTTTATATGGCAATGTATGGGAGGGCAATGTTTGTTTGTGTGGCCGTTTTGGAAGGCCAGATTTGTTTTTTGTGGCCGTCTGGGAGGCCAGTGTTTTATTTGTGTAGTCGTCTAGGAGGCCTTTGTTTGTTTGTGTGGCCGTCGGAGAGGCCAATTTTTGTTTGTGGCCGTCTGGGAGGCCAATGTTTGTTTGTTTGGCCGTCTTGGAGGCCAATGTTTGTTTGTGTGGCCGTCTGGGAGGCCTTCGTTTGTTTGTGTGGACCTCTGGAAGGCCTTTGTTTTTTTGTTTGGCTGTCCTGAGAGACCAATGTTTGCTTTTTGTGGCCGTCTGGGAGGCCTTTGTTTGTTTGTGTGGACCTCTGGAAGGCCTTTGTTTTTTTTTGTGGCCGTCTGGGAGGCCAATCTTTGTTTGTGTGGCCATCTGAGAGGCCTTTGTTTGTTTGTGTTGCAGTCTGGGAGGCTAGTATTAGTTTGTGTGGCTGTCTGGGAGGCCAATGTTTGTTTGTTTGGCCGTCCTGAGAGACCAATGTTTGTTTGTGTGGCCCTCTGGAAGGCCTTTGTTTTTTTGTGTGGCCGTCTGGGAGGCCAATGTTTGTTGTCTGTGGCCGTCTAGGAGGCCAATGTTGGTTTGTGTTGCAGTCTGGGAGGCTAGTATTTGTTTGTGTGGCTGTTTGGAGGCCAGTGTTTGTTTGTGTGGCCGTCCGAGAGGCCTTTGTTTGTCTGGGAGGCCAATGTTTGTTTGTGTGGCCGTCTGGGAGGCCAGTGTTTGTTTCTGTGGCCGTTTGGAAGGCCAGTTTTTGTTTTTTGTGGCCGTCTGGGAGGCCATTGTTTTATTTGTGTAGTCGTCTAGGAGGCCTTTGTTTGTTTGTGTGGCCATCTGGAAGGCTTTTTTGTTTGTGTGGCCGTCTGGGAGGCCAATATTTGTTTGTGTAGCCGTGTAGGAGGCCTTTGTTTGTTTGTTTGGCCGTCTGGGAGGCCAATATTTTTTTGTGTGGCCGTTTGGAAGGCAAGTTTTTGTTTTTTGTGGCTGTCTGGGAGGCCAGTGTTTTATTTGTGTAGTCGTCTAGGAGGCCTTTGTTTGTTTGGCCGTCTGGGAGGCTTTTTTGTTTGTGTGGCCGTCTGGGAGGCCAATGTTT
This sequence comes from Nerophis ophidion, assembly GCF_033978795.1. Taxonomy (NCBI): domain Eukaryota; kingdom Metazoa; phylum Chordata; class Actinopteri; order Syngnathiformes; family Syngnathidae; genus Nerophis; species Nerophis ophidion. The sequence goes on along the minus strand of NC_084639.1, from coordinate 28,736,110 downwards.
GTTTGTGTGGCCGTCTGGGAGGCCAGAGTTATTTTGTGTGGCCTGTCTGGGAGGCCAATATTTGTTTGTTTGGCTGTCCTTAGAGACGAATGTTTGTTTTTTGTGGCAGTCTGGGAGGCCTTTGTTTGTGTGGCCCTCTGAAGGCCTTTGTTTTTTTGTGTGGCCGTCTGGGAGGCCAATGTTTGTTTTCTGTGGCCGTCTGGGAGGCCAATGTTTGTTTGTGTGGCCGTCTGGGAGGCCAGTGTTTGTTTGTGTGGCCGTCTGAGAGGCCTTTGTTTGTTGTGTGGCCGTCTGGGAGGCCAATGTTTGTTTATGTGACCGTCTGGGAGGCTAGTGTTTGTTTTAGTGGCCGTCTGAGGGTCCAATGTTTAATTTATGTGGCCGTTTGGGAGGATAGTGTTTGTTTGTGTAGCCGTCTAGGAGGCCTTTGTTTGTTTGTGTGGACCTCCGGATGGCCTTTGTTTATTTGTGTGGCCGTCTGGGAGGCCAATCTTTGTTTGTGTGGCCATCTGAGAGGCCTTTGTTTGTTTGTGTGGACCTCCGGATGGCCTTTGCTTATTTGTGTGGCCGTCTGGGAGGCCAATCTTTGTTTGTGTGGCCATCTGAGAGGCCAGTGTTTGTTTGTGTTGCAGTCTGGGAGGCTAGTATTAGTTTGTATGGCTGTCTCGGAGGCCAGTGTTTGTTTGTGTGGCCATCCGAGAGGCCTTTGTTTGTCTGGGAGGCCAATGTTTGTTTGTGTGGCCATCTGAGAGGCCTTTGTTTGTTTGTGTGGACCTCCGGATGGCCTTTGCTTATTTGTGTGGCCGTCTGGGAGGCCAATCTTTGTTTGTGTGGCCATCTGAGAGGCCAGTGTTTGTTTGTGTTGCAGTCTGGGAGGCTAGTATTAGTTTGTGTGGCTGTCTGGGAGGCCAGTGTTTGTTTGTGTGGCCATCCGAGAGGCCAGTGTTTGTTTGTGTTGCAGTCTGGGAGGCTAGTATTAGTTTGTGTGGCTGTCTGGGTGGCCAGTGTTTGTTTGTGTAGCCGTGTAGGAGGCCTTTTTTTGTTTGTGTGGCCGTCTGGGAGGCCAATGTTTGTTTGTGTGGCCGTCTGAGAGGCCTTTGTTTGTTTGTGTGGCCTTTTGGAAGGCCAATGTTTGTTTGTGTGGCCGTCTGGGAGGCCAATGTTTGTTTGTGTGGCCGTCTGAGAGGCCTTTGTTTGTTTGTGTGCCCTTTTGGAAGGCCAATGTTTGTTTGTGTGGTCGTCTGGGAGGCCAATGTTTGTTTGTGTGGCCGTCTGGGAGGCCAATGTTTGTTTGTGTGGCCGTCTGGGAGGCCAATGTTTGTTTGTGTGGCCGTCTGGGAGGCCAATGTTTGTTTGTGTGGCCGTCTGGGAGGCCAGTGTTTGTTTGTGTGACCGTCTGGGAGGCCAGTGTTTGTTTGTGTGGCCGTCTGGGAGGCTAGTGTTTGTTTTAGTGGCCGTCTGAGAGGTATTTGTTTGTTTGTGTGGCCGTCTGGGAGGCCAATGTTTATTTTTTTGTCCGTCTGAGGGTCCATTGTTTGTTTTTTCTGGCCGTTTGGGAGGCCAGTGTTTGTTTGTGTAGCCGTCTAGGAGGCCTTTGTTTGTTCGTGTGGCCGTCTGGGAGGCCAATGTTTGTGTGGCCGTCTGAGAGGTCTTTGTTTGTTTGCGTGGCCTTTTGGAAGCACAATGTTTGTTTGTGTGACCTTTTTGGAAGCCCAATGTTTGTTAGTGTGGCCGTATGAGAGGCCAATGTATGTTTGTGTGGCAGTCTGGGAGGCCAGTGTTTGTTTGTGTGGCAGTCTGAGAGGCCTTTGTTTGTTTGTGTGGCAGTCTGAGAGGCCTTTGTTTGTTTGTGTGGCCGTTTGAGAGGCCTTTGTGTGGCCGTCTGAGAGGCCAGTGTTTGTTTGTGTGGCCGTTTGAGAGGCCTTTGTTTGTTTGTGTGGCCGTTTGGGAGGCCAATGTTTGTTTGTGTAGCTGTCTGAGAGGCCAGTGTTTGTTTGTGTGGCAGTCCGAGAGGCTTTTGTGTGTTTGTGTGGCCATCTTAGAGGCCATTGTTTGTTTGTGTGGCCGTATGGGAGGCCAATGTTTGTGTGGCCGTTTGGAAGGCCAGTTTTTGTTTTTTGTGGCCGTCTGGGAGGCCAGAGTTTTATTTGTGTAGTCGTCTAGGAGGCCTTTGTTTGTTTGTGTAGCCGTGTAGGAGGCCTTTGTGTGTTTGTGTGGCCGTCTGGGAGGCCAATATTTTTTTGTGTGGCCGTCTGGGAGGCCAGTGTTTGTTTGTGTGACCGTCTGGGAGGATAGTATTTGTTTTAGTGGCCGTCTGAGAGGTATTTGTTTGTGTGGCCGTCTGGGAGGCCAATGTTTGTTTTTTTGGCCGTCTGAGGGTCCAATGTTTGTTTTTTGTGGCCGTTTGGGAGGCCAGTGTTCGTTTCTGTGGCCGTCTGGGAGGCCAGTGTTTGTGTGGCCGTCTGTGAGGCCAATGTTTTTTCTTGGCCGTTTGTTTGTGTCATCTACAAAGTCTCTCTTGGCGGGGGTGGGGGGAAATGGTTTTTCCTCTCTACAAGGTCAATATTTATTAAGGTCTTGTCATCTCCAAGGTCAATATTCATTGGGGTCTGGTCTGGTCAGCTCCAAGGTCAATATATATTTAATTCTGGTCTGGTCATCTCCAAGGTCAATATTTATTGGGGTCCGTTCATCTCCAAGGTCAATATTTATTAGGGTGTGGTCATCTCCAAGGTCAATATTTTTGGGGGTTGGTCTGGTCATCTCCAAGGTCAATGTTTATTGGGGTCTGTTAATCTTCAAAGTCAATGTTTATTTGGGTCTGGTCATCTCAAGTCAATATTTCTTGGGGTGTGGTCATCTCCAAGGTCAATGTTTATTAGGGTGTGGTCATCTCCAAGGTCAATATTTTTTGGGGTTGGTCTGGTCTTCTCCAAGGTCAATATTGGAGAAAAACATTTTATCTGTAATTTACAGGGTCAATATTTTCATTTAATTTGGTCAATAATGGGGGGTTGTGTCATCTACAAAGTCTCTATTTGCGGCCGGGGTGATGGTTTCCCCCTCTACAAGGTCAATATTTATTGGGGTCTGGTCATCTTCAAGGTCAATATTTATTAGGGTCTGGTCATCTCCAAGGTTAATATTTTTGGGTTTTGGTCTGGTCATCTCAAAGGTCAATATTTATTTTATTCTGGTCATCTCCAAGGTCAATATTCATTCGGGTCCGTTCATCTCCAAGGTCAATATTTTTTGTTTTTTTTTCTGGTCATCTCAAAGGTCAATATTTATTGGGGTCTGGTTTGGTCAGCTCCAAGGTCAATATTTATTTGATTCTGGTCATCTTCAAGGTCAATAATTTTTTGGGTACTGTTTTGGTCATCTCAAAGGTCAATATTTATTGAGATCTGGTCTGGTCATCTCCAAGTTCAATATTTATTGGGGTGTGGTAATCTTCAAGGTCAATATAAATTGGGGTCTGGTTATCTCCAAGGTCAATATTTATTGGTGACTCGTCTGGTCATTTAAAAACTCAATATTGGGAAAAAACATTGTTTTTTTTTGTAATTTACAAGGTCAATATTGGGGGGTTGTGTCATCTACAAAGTCTCTATTTGAAGTCGGGGTGATGGTTTCTCCCTCTACAAGGTCAATGTTTATTGGGGTCTGTTCATCTTCAAAGTCAATGTTTATTTGGGTCTGGCCATCTCCAAAGTCAATATTTGTTGGGGTGTGGTCATCTCCAAGGTCAATGTTTATTAGGGTGTGGTCATCTCCAAGGTCAATATTTTTGGGGGTTGGTCTGGTCTTCTCCAAGGTCAATATTGGGGAAAAAACATTTTATCTGTAATTTACAAGGTCAATATTTTTATTTAATTTGGTCAATATTGGGGGGTTGTGTCATCTACAAAGTCTCTATTTGCGGTCGGGGTGATGGTTTCCCCCTCTACAAGGTCAATATTTGTTGGGGTGTGGTCATCTCCAAGGTCAATATTTATTAGGGTGTGGTCATCTCCAAGGTCAATATTTATTAGGGTGTGGTCATCTCCAAGGTCAATATTTATTAGGGTGTGGTCATCTCCAAGGTCAATATTTTTGGGGGTTTGGTCCGGTCTTCTCCAAGGTCAATATTGGGGAAAAAAACATTTTATCTGTAATTTACAAGGTCAACATTTTTATTTAATTTGGTCGATATTGGGGGGTTGTGTCATCTACAAGGTCTTTATTGGCGTGCGAGGGGGAGATGGTTTCCCCCTCTACAAGGTCAATATCTATTTGGGTCTGGTCATCTCCAAGGTCAATATTTGTTGGGGTGTGGTCATCTCCAAGGTCAAAATTTATTGAGGCCTGGTCATCTCCAAGGTCAATATTTATTGGGGTCTGGTTTGGTCATCTCCAAGGTCAATGTTTATTGGTGTTTGGTCTGTCATCTACAAACTCAATATTGGGGGAAAAACATTTTGTTTTTGTGTAATTTACAAGGTCAAGATTTATGGGGGTTTGGTCATTCACAAGGTCAACATTTTATTTAATTTGTCCTCATGGTTTTGTTATTTACAAGGTCAATATTGGGGGGTTGTGTCATCTCCAAGGTCTCTATTGGGGAGTGGGGGGGGAACGTTTCCCCCTCTACAAGGTCAATATCTATTTGGGTCTGGTTATCTCCAAGGTCAATATTTCTTGGGGTGTGGTCATCTCCAAGGTCAAAATGTATTGGGGTCTGGTTTGGTCATCTCCAAGGTCAATGTTTATTGGTGTTTGGTCTGTCATCTACAAACTCAATATTGGATGAAAAACATTTTGTTTTTGTGTAATTCACAAGGTCAACATTTTATTTAATTTGTCCTCGTGGTTTTGTTATTTACAAGGTCAATATTGGGGGGTTGTGTCATCTACAAGGTCTTTATTGGCGTGCGAGGGGGAGATGGTTTCCCCCTCTACAAGGTCAATATCTATTTGGGTCTGGTCATCTCCAAGGTCAATATTTGTTGGGGTGTGGTCATCTCCAAGGTCAAAATTTATTGGGGCCTGGTCATCTCCAAGGTCAATATTTATTGGGGTCTGGTTTGGTCATCTCCAAGGTCAATGTTTATTGGTGTTTGGTCTGTCATCTACAAACTCAATATTGGGTGAAAAACATTTTGTTTTTGTGTAATTTACAAGGTCAAGATTTATGGGGGTTTGGTCATTCACAAGGTCAACATTTTATTTAATTTATCCTCATGGTTTTGTTATTTACAAGGTCAATATTGGGGGGTTGTGTCATCTCCAAGGTCTCTATTGGGGAGTGGGGGGGGACGTTTCCCCCTCTACAAGGTCAATATTTGTTTATTCCGCCATGCAATGCAACAACACTACATAATTCTTATCCAATGTTATCCATTCATTCATTCATGTGTTAATGATGTATCCTTCTAACACTATGCAGCGCTACAACATTAATCAACTCTTACAGAATGTGTTACGGGTCACGCTCTTGCTGCTTCTCCTCCTACTGTGCGAGCTGTTGAGCGCACCACGGGCCACACCAATAGGTGTTCCCTCTCCGCTGTGGGCGTGCCTCTGCAATCAACACACCTGCCTGTGATGAGTGACCAGCGCGTCTTTGAGATCCGGTGCCAGAACGTAGTTTCTTCTACTAAGTACAGTAAGCCAACACGTCTCCAGCCTTCTCCCTGTGTTCCCTTCCCATCGTGTTAACAATCTCTCCTGTTGTGTCGTCCTCCAGCTTCCTCATCGTCGAGCCCCGTGTGGTCTACCTGGACCCCTTTGGAGTTCTTCTTGCCTTCCTGGACTAAGACCTCGCTCCTGTCCTCGACTATCCGCCTGCCCCCTGACGTCCGAGCCTGCTTTTCCCCTTTTGGACTCCCGCCTGGTTCTCAAAACGCACACTCAACACCCTCCGGTGACCACGCTCAGATAATACTTACACATAGTCGCACTACTTCTCTTTCACTAATCACACACTGCACTCACATACTGAGCTGTCAATAAACACGCTGACAGCTAACTACATCATTGCCTCTCTGCAGTCTTCTTTTCCTGCTGTCCCGTCACACAATGTTGTATTCATTCATTCATTCATGTGTTGTTGTCATTCTCACACCACGCACCGCAACACGACACAACTCTTACACCAATTTATCATTCTTACACCTCGTACCGTAACACTAATCAACTCTCACACAATGTTGTTCATTCATTCATTACTTTATTCATTCATAATAAATCACAGTTTATTAAACAGCGTTAAATTATGAGTGTCTCAAAGGGCTGCACAAACCACAAAGACATCCTGGGTTCAGATCCCACATCAGGGCAAGAAAAAACTCAATCCAATGGGATGACAATGAGAAACCTTGGAGGGGACTGCAGATGTGGGGAATCCACCTGACATTTTTTTGATTGATTGATACTTTCATTAGTAGATTGCACAGTACAGTACATATTATTAGTAGATGTCACAGTACAGTACATATTATTAGTAGATTGTACAGTACAGTACATATTATTAGTAGATGTCACAGTACAGTACATATTATTAGTAGATTGCACAGTACATATTATTAGTAGATTGCACAGTACATATTATTAGTAGATTGCACAGTACAGTACATATTATTAGTAGATTGCACAGTACAGTACATATTATTAGTAGATTGCACAGTACAGTACATATTATTAGTAGATTGCACAGTACAGTACATATTATTAGTAGATTGCACAGTACAGTACATATTATTAGTAGATTGCACAGTACAGTACATATTATTAGTAGATTGCACAGTACAGTACATATTATTAGTAGATTGCACAGTACAGTACATATTATTAGTAGATTGCACAGTACAGTACTTATTAGTAGATTGCACAGTACAGTACATATTATTAGTAGATTGCACAGTACAGTACATATTATTAGTAGATTGCACAGTACAGTACATATTATTAGTAGATTGCACAGTACAGTACATATTATTAGTAGATTGCACAGTACAGTACATATTATTAGTAGATTGCACAGTACAGTACATATTATTAGTAGATTGCACAGTACAGTACATATTATTAGTAGATGTCACAGTACAGTACATATTATTAGTAGACTGCACAGTACAGTACATATTAGTAGTAGATTGCACAGTACAGTACATATTATTAGTAGATGTCACAGTACAGTACATATTATTAGTAGACTGCACAGTACAGTACATATTAGTAGTAGATTGCACAGTACAGTACATATTATTAGTAGATTGCACAGTACAGTACATATTATTAGTAGATTGCACAGTACAGTACATATTAGTAGATTGCACAGTACAGTACATATTAGTAGATTGCACAGTACAGTACATATTATTAGTAGATTGTACAGTACAGTACATATTATTAGTAGATTGCACAGTACAGTACATATTATTAGTAGATTGCACAGTACAGTACATATTATTAGTAGATTGCACAGTACAGTACATATTAGTAGTAGATTGCACAGTACAGTACATATTAGTAGTAGATTGCACAGTACAGTACATATTAGTAGTAGATGTCACAGTACAGTACATATTAGTAGTAGATTGCACAGTACAGTACATATTAGTAGATTGCACAGTACAGTACATATTATTAGTAGATTGCACAGTACAGTACATATTATTAGTAGATTGCACAGTACAGTACATATTATTAGTAGATTGCACAGTACAGTACATATTATTAGTAGATTGCACAGTACAGTACATATTATTAGTAGATGTCACAGTACAGTACATATTATTAGTAGATTGCACAGTACAGTACATATTATTAGTAGATTGCACAGTACAGTACATATTATTAGTAGATTGCACAGTACAGTACATATTATTAGTAGACTGCACAGTACAGTACATATTATTAGTAGATTGCACAGTACAGTACATATTATTAGTAGATTGCACAGTACAGTACATATTAGTAGTAGATTGCACAGTACAGTACATATTAGTAGTAGATTGCACAGTACAGTACATATTAGTAGTAGATTGCACAGTACAGTACATATTAGTAGTAGATGTCACAGTACAGTACATATTATTAGTAGATTGCACAGTACAGTACATATTATTAGTAGATGTCACAGTACAGTACATATTATTAGTAGATGTCACAGTACAGTACATATTATTAGTAGATTGCACAGTACAGTACATATTATTAGTAGATGTCACAGTACAGTACATATTATTAGTAGATTGCACAGTACAGTACAGTACATATTCCCTACAATTGAGCAGTAAATGCTAACACCCCAATAAGTTGTTTAAGTCGGGCTCCACCTTCATCAATTCATGGTACCAACTTTTTATCCCAATTCCTTTTTATGATCTATAGCAGGGGTGTCAGCAGCTCATGTCTTGAAGGCCCACAACACTTTCTAAAAATAATATTGCAATAAACACAAACATAACAAAAGTGGATTAAAAAAGCTTCCAGGTGAAACATCATTTAAAAAAAAGTTGCAATGTTAACTAATAAAACAAAGTCATTTTTTTTCTTTCAAACTGTCATTGCTCAAAACATAATATTGAATCAAAATCAATGTTATTATGAATTATTGACCCATTACTGGACCATTACTCCACATCAAATATTATACTTTGAAAAATATTTTTGCTGGAAGATTTTGCATATTTTGTGTGTTTGTCATAAAGCAACTGTTTTCTTTGGCAAAAAAGGGCAGAAAACAAACAAACAAACAAAAAAAACATAACAAAAATTAAATACTTAGAATTGAGGGATAGATGTGAAATTTATTCTAGAGATTTAAATAAATAATGTTTGTATGCGGGGCTTCACGGTGGCAGAGGGGTTAGTGCGTCTGCCTCACAATACGAAGGTCCTGCAGTCTTGGGTTCAAATCCAGGCTCGGGATCTTTCTGTGTGGAGTTTGCATGTTCTCCCCGTGACTGCGTGGGTTCCCTCCGGGTACTCCGGCTTCCTCCCACTTCCAAAGACATGCACCTGGGGATAGGCCCCTCCCACCTCCAAAGACATGCACCTGGGGATAGGCCCCTCCCACCTCCAAAGACATGCACCTGGGGATAGGCCCCTCCCACCTCCAAAGACATGCACCTGGGGATAGGCCCCTCCCACCTCCAAAGACATGCACCTGGGGATAGGCCCCTCCCACCTCAAAAAGACATGCACCTGGGGATAGGCCCCTCCCACCTCCAAAGACATGCACCTGGGGATAGGCCCCTCCCACCTCCAAAGACATGCACCTGGGGATAGGCCCCTCCCACCTCCAAAGACATGCACCTGGGGATAGGCCCCTCCCACCTCAAAAAGACATGCACCTGGGGATAGGCCCCTCCCACCTCCAAAGACATGCACCTGGGGATAGGTTGATTGGCAACACTAAATGGTCCCTAGTGTGTGAATGTTGTCTGTCTATCTGTGTTGGCCCTGCGATGAGGTGGTGACTTGTCCAGGGTGTACCCTGCCTTCCGCCCGATTGTAGCTGAGATAGGCGCCAGTGCCCCCCGCGACCCCAAAAGGGAATAAGCGGTAGAAAATGGATACATACTGTACATACATACATGTTTATTCCTGGTCATTTACATCTAACATCTATACATACATACATGTTTATTCCTGGTCATTTACATCTAACATCCATACATACATACATGTTTATTCCTGGTCTTTTACATCTAATATCTATACATACATACATGTTTATTCCTGGTCATTTACATCTATAAATACATACATGTTTATTCCTGGTCATTTACATCTAACATCTATACATACATACATGTTTATTCCTGGTCATTTACATCTAACATCTATACATACATACATGTTTATTCCTGGTCATTTACATCTATACATACATACATGTTTATTCCTGGTCATTTACATCTAACATCTATACATACATACATGTTTATTCCTGGTCATTTACATCTAACATCTATACATACATACATGTTTATTCCTGGTCATTTACATCTAACATCTATACATACATACATGTTTATTCCTGGTCATTTACATCTATACATACATACATGTTTATTCCTGGTCATTTACATCTAACATCTATACATACATACATGTTTATTCCTGGTCATTTACATCTAACATCTATACATACATACATGTTTATTCCTGGTCTTTTACATCCGGAGGGTGGCGAGAATGAGCGTGCTCGGTCTGCAACGGCGGTAAAACAACGTAGAAGAAGAAGGAAACTTGGATGGGAAGTGACGTATACTTGCACATGCGCAAACTGATCGTCATGTCTTCTAGAAATCTGTCCTAAAAAGTCATCAGAACATTGTGAACTTGAAGTGCGCCTTAATACTCATCTTATCCGTCTCCCTCTTCACCTGAGGCGTGACGGACTGGACCTTCTTCATTATTTGTGGCAGGAGGACCTCCACGCTTCTCTGTGAAGCCTAGCATGCTAGGTAGCATAGCATGCTAGGTAGCTTAACATGCTAGGTAGCATAGCATGCTAGGTAGCATAGCATGTGTGACGTGGAAATGTTGGCAGTGTGCTGAAGCAGTGAGTCGGTGAGGAGGAAGTTTGTCCAAACAAAGTGGAGAAAGAGCGACAACGTCAAGGACTGGACGCAGTTTGGAAAAAAACATCAAATTGTGTCACACACATCAGGTTTGTTTAGTAACTTTGTCATCATTACTCACTATCTATATGTCATCATTACTATCTATATGTCATCATTACTAACTATATGTCATTATTACTAACTATATGTCATCATTACTATCTATATGTCATTACTATCTATATGTCATTATTACTAACTATATGTCATCATTACTATCTATATGTCATCATTACTAACTATATGTCATCATTACTATCTATATGTCATTATTACTATCTATATGTCATTATTACTAACTATATGTCATCATTACTAACTAACTATATGTCATCATTACTATCTATATGTCATTATTACTAACTATTTGTCATTACTATCTATATGTCATCATTACTAACTATATGTCATTATTACTCACTATATGTCATCATTACTAACTATATGTCATCATTACTATCTATATGTCATTATTACTATCTATATGTCATTATTACTAACTATATGTCATCATTACTAACTAACTATATGTCATCATTACTATCTATATGTCATTATTACTATGTGTCATCATTACTATCTATATGTCATTATTACTAACTATATGTCATCATTACTAACTATCTATATGTCATTATTACTAACTATATGTCATCATTACTATCTATATGTCATTATTACTAACTATGTCATCATTACTATCTATATGTCATTATTACTAACTATGTCATCATTACTATCTATATGTCATTATTATCTATATGTCATTATTACTAACTATATGTCATCATTACTAACTAACTATATGTCATCATTACTATTTATATGTCATTACTAACTATATGTCATCATTACTAACTAACTATATGTCATCATTACTATTTGTCATCATTACTATTTATATGTCATTATTACTAACTATATGTCATCATTACTAACTGTATATGTCTTCATTACTAACTTTACATTCAGTTAAAATAGCAATGATTGTTACTCTCACACACACACACACATACAAACAGGTGTGGCGAAATGATTGTCTGCATTTGACCCATCACAAGTGTCCGCCCTGAGATGGGTAGGTTGTGAGTTCAAACCCCAGCCGAGTCATAGCAAAGACTATAAAAATGGGAACTATTACCTTATTGCTTGGCACTCAGCCTCAAGGCTTGGAATTATGGGTTAAATCACCAAAAATGATTTCCAAGCGTGGTCACTGCTGCTGCTCACTGCTCCCAGGGGGTAAACAAGGGGATGGGTCGAATGCAGAGGACACATTTCACGACACCCAGTGTGTGTGTGACAATCATTGCTACTTTACTTTTAAAGTCTTCAGATCAGGCGAGTTGTTATTGGCCAAAGACAGTAGTCAGGGGGCAGCTTACCTGCAAGTTACCTGGGGGCCCCCACCTGTCTCATAAATGTGATTTAGAAAGACAAAATGTATTTATTTTTCTCTTCATTTGGGTGCTTCAAAATACGCTCAATCATGATTGTTGTGACGGCTCTCAGCTCCCCTCCACAAACTTATTCCATGTTCTTGATGGAAGACTTTCCAAAACACTCATTTTCATACAAAAATAAAGTGCAGAAGAAGAGCGAGAATAGAAGCGTTTGATGTGGAGTGACAGCCAGGCCGGTGTTTGCCAGCAGCAGCCGAGTCACACCTTCCATTGCTGCTAAGTGACAATCAAGTTGCCTCTCTAACGAAGCATCACACAGCACAAGACTTTCATCAACAGATGTGATCAAAATACAATCAATGTCACAGAGATTCCCGAGCATTAAAGAGAAAGTCAGACAGGAACCACAGATCCATTCCCCATCAACAACAATGACAATCACACAGACTTTGTGAGAGTCAATAAGAAGTTCTAAACAAACAATAAAATCATCACTTATATTAATATTGTTGTTTATATTTCAACAGGAGTGCACCACCAGGATGGATCAGTGGGAACCACAGCCCCTCCCACGTTAACGAGGAAGAGGAGGACCACAGCATCAGTCTCTTGGAGGAGCTTGATGGCAAGAAAATGCCAGTGACTGATGGGAGACCACAGCGGAGGACCAGCAGCAGACAAGATGTCAGCTCCACGGTCAAGGTCACACTCTCCTGACTCTGATGATGGAGCAGACAAGATGTCAGCTCCACGGTCAAGGTCACACTCTCCTGACTCTGATGATGGAGCAGACAAGATGTCAGCTCCACGGTCAAGGTCACACTCTCCTGACTCTGATGATGGAGCAGACAAGATGTCAGCTCCACAGTCAAGGTCACTCTCTCCTGATTCTGATGATGGAGACCACAGCGGAGGACCAGCAGCAGACAAGATGTCAGCTCCACGGTCAAGGTCACACTCTCCTGACTCTGATGATGGAGCAGACAAGATGTCAGCTCCACAGTCAAGGTCACTCTCTCCTGATTCTGATGATGGAGACCACAGCGGAGGACCAGCAGCAGACAAGATGTCAGCTCCACGGTCAAGGTCACACTCTCCTGACTCTGATGATGGAGCAGACAAGATGTCAGCTCCACGGTCAAGGTCACACTCTCCTGACTCTGATGATGGAGACCACAGCGGAGGAGCAGCAGCAGCAGACAAGAAGTCAGCTCCACGGTCAGATAGTGACGAAACAACCTCACAATCTCCCGACTCTGATGATGAAGATACTAAAGCACACTTGACTTGTTCTCACTGTGCTAAAACTTTCCAACGCCGTCGTAACCTGAAGAGACACGTGAGAATACACACCGGAGAAAAACCATACGTGTGCTCAGTTTGTAGTAAAAGATTCTCTCGGAAGGAAGATGTGAAAATCCACATGAGAGTACACACTGGGGAGAAGCCCTTTGACTGTCCTTTTTGTGGGAAAGGTTTCAAACAGAATAAGCATCTGAAAATACACATAAGAATACACACGGGAGAAAAACCCTTTTCTTGTTCCATCTGCAGCAAAGGTTTTTCACAAAGTCACTGTTTGAAAGTACACATGAGAACCCACACTGGTGAAAAACCATATTCCTGTTCCGGCTGCGACAGAAGCTTTGCTGACCGGTCGACACTCGTCAAACACCTGAGGACACACACGGGTGAGAAGGTGTTGACTTGCAGTGTGTGTGCTGAAAGCTTCTCCTACAAGTACCAGTGGAAGAAACACAAGTGTGCTGCTGACCACAGCAGCAAATGACACACACACACACACACACATATATACAGTACATATGGAAGAAAAAGCAGCAAATGATACACATATATAAGTAGCAGTGTAAGAAACAGAGATATAAGTATTCGTGGAAGAAACAAGTAACAGCAGCAGAAAAAGAAGCTGCAGGATTTGAAAGTGTGACATCATTGTTGTGCAACACAATCTTGTTCATGTGATTCTAACATTTCTAGCTGACATGTTTTACATCACTGCTGTTTATTCAGTCAAGTGCATGTCTTACTATACAACATTGTGTACTTTTAAATAAACTTTTGAAATGTTGTAGGCTGAAGCATCAGTTCATTTCACCAACCCCCCCTTTTTTTTAAAGTATTTAAACAATAAATAGAAAACAAAATGTTCCATGATGTGTATCAGGGTATCTGCAGGTTTCAGCAAGTCAAATTTAAGACTTTTTAAGACCTTTTTAATGCCACCTTGAATGAAATTTAAGACCGAAAAAAATAATAAATCTATAGATATAAGCGATGGTTGGGGATCCCACTGTACTACAACCCCAATGACAATCAGTCAAGTTTACTTTTTGTATGTTTATTAATAAACAAACTGATAAGCACCACTCTGCCAAACAGCTTATCAAAAATCTTGAGAGATCCAAAAACTTTGACATCCAAAACAAACAAACCAACACCAATGTCAGTAAAAACATAACTGAGGTGAGGGTAAAAATAAATGACATTTGGTCAATAATAGTGCAATAACAGCATTATAAGATCAACAACAAAACACTGAACACACACTCAAATGAGCCTCAGTTGAGCTTCAGCTGGCTGTTCTCATTCACCAGTTCTGCCTCGATTACTCAAAGACGTGCCCCGGGAAAAAAACTGGCCTGACAATTTAAGACCATTGAGTACTGCATTTAAGGCCATTTTAGGAATTTCTAATAAATGTAATACTTTTTAAGGCCTGAATTTAAGACTTTTTAAGGATCCACAGATACTCTGTGTATACTAGAGGTGTGACAGGACGTGTGTTTGCATTGAAGCCTTTCAGTTGGGAGGTGTACCCAGTTTCTACTTGGACATATTACATGTACTTGATGTATTTCATGCAGTATTCGCCAAGGGTTACAAGTACATGTACTTGATGTATTTCATGCAGTATTCGCCAAGTGTTGCAAGTACATGTACTTGATGTATTTCATGCAGTATTCACCAAGTGTTGCAAGTACATGTACTTGATGTATTTCATGCAGTATTCACCAAGTGTTGCAAGTACATGTACTTGATGTATTTCATGCAGTATTCACCAAGTGTTGCAAGTACATGTACTTGATGTATTTCATGCAGTATTCACCAAGTGTTGCAAGTACATGTACTTGATGTATTTCATGCAGTATTCAACAAGTGTTGCAAGTACATGTACTTGATGTATTTCATGCAGTATTCAACAAGTGTTGCAAGTACATGTACTTGATGTATTTCATGCAGTATTCAACAAGTGTTGCAAGTACATGTACTTGAAGTATTTCATGCAGTATTCGCCAAGTGTTGCAAGTACATGTACTTGATGTATTTCATGCAGTATTCGCCAAGTGTTGCAAGTACATGTTTATTAACAAAGTGGAGCACACAGTCAGCTTTAAAAGAGGAAGTAGATTTTATTCTCTTCCTGAGTGTAAAACAGGACTCCATGATGGACTGACGACAGCAGCTTCAACAAAACAAAGAACAGCAAAGTGCTGGAACAAACGAACAGTTAGTATTTACACTCTGGATAAAAAGTCACCTTTAAAAGAGTCAACATGTCAGTCCAAGTGGAGAGTCTCTGGGGGCTCAATGAGGGACACTTCCTGGGTCCTGGACAGGTCAAAGGTTACAACCACATCAACATTTCACCATCACACTTTTAGGCCACATTAAATATTACAATACTATTATACTGTATGTGTGTACTTTCATGTCCACCTTCCATTAAATATTACAATACTATTATACTGTATGTGTGTACTCATGTCCATTTTACATTAAATATTACAATACTATTTTACTGTATGTGTGTACTCATGTCCATTTTACATTAAATATTACAATACTATTATACTATGTCCACCTTCCATTAAATATTACAATACTATTATACTGTATGTGTGTACTCATGTCCATTTTACATTAAATATTACAATACTATTTTACTGTATGTGTGTACTCATGTCCATTTTACATTAAATATTACAATACTATTATACTATGTCCACCTTCCATTAAATATTACAATACTATTATACTGTATGTGTGTACTCATGTCCATTTTACATTAAATATTACAATACTATTATACTGTATGTGTGTACTTTCATGTCCACCTTCCATTAAATATTACAATACTATTATACTGTATGTGTACTATTGTCTACCTTACATTAAATATTACAATACTATTTTTACACTTATCTGTACTTTCATGTCCACCTTACATTAATTACTTCATGTCATTTATGTTAAATTAAAATATACTTCATGTTATTAGTGTTGTGTACTTTAATTTTCGTGTTACATGAAATATTACTTCATGTTATGTACTTACTTACCTTTCCACGTTACATGAAATATTACTTCCTGTCATTTATGTTGTCTACTTTCATGTCCACGTTACATGAAATATTACTTCCTGTCATTTATGTTGTCTACTTTCATGTCCACGTTACATGAAATATTACTTCATGATGTTTACTTTCATGTCCACGTTACATGAAATATTACTTCATGATGTTTACTTTCATGTCCACGTTACATGAAATATTACTTCATGATGTTTACTTTCATGTCCACGTTACATGAAATATTACTTCATGATGTTTACTTTCATGTCCACGTTACATGAAATATTACTTCATGATGTTTACTTTCATGTCCACGTTACATGAAATATTACTTCATGATGTTTACTTTCATGTCCACGTTACATGAAATATTACTTCATGTTTACTTTCATGTCCACGTTACATGAAATATTACTTCATGTTTACTTTCATGTCCACGTTACATGAAATATTACTTCATGTTTACTTTCATGTCCACGTTACATGAAGTATTACTTCATGTTTACTTTCATGTCCACGTTACATGAAGTATTACTTCATGTTTACTTTCATGTCCACGTTACATGAAATATTACTTCATGATGTCTACTTTCATGTCCACGTTACATGAAATATTACTTCATGTTTACTTTCATGTCCACGTTACATGAAATATTACTTCATGATGTCTACTTTCATGTCCACGTTACATGAAATATTACTTCATGATGTCTACTTTCATGTCCACGTTACATGAAATATTACTTCATGTTTACTTTCATGTCCACGTTACATGAAATATTACTTCATGATGTTTACTTTCATGTCCACGTTACATGAAATATTACTTCATGATGTCTACTTTCATGTCCACGTTACATGAAATATTACTTCATGTTTACTTTCATGTCCACGTTACATGAAATATTACTTCATGATGTCTACTTTCATGTCCACGTTACATGAAATATTACTTCATGTTTACTTTCATGTCCACGTTACATGAAATATTACTTCATGATGTTTACTTTCATGTCCACGTTACATGAAATATTACTTCATGTTTACTTTCATGTCCACGTTACATGAAATATTACTTCATGATGTTTACTTTCATGTCCACATTACATGAAATATTACTTCATGTTTACTTTCATGTCCACGTTACATGAAATATTACTTCATGATGTCTACTTTCATGTCCACGTTACATGAAATATTACTTCATGATGTTTACTTTCATGTCCACGTTACATGAAATATTACTTCATGTTTACTTTCATGTCCACGTTACATGAAATATTACTTCATGTTTACTTTCATGTCCACGTTACATGAAATATTACTTCATGTTTACTTTCATGTCCACATTACATGAAATATTACTTCATGATGTTTACTTTCATGTCCACGTTACATGAAATATTACTTCATGATGTCTACTTTCATGTCCACGTTACATGAAATATTACTTCATGTTTACTTTCATGTCAACGTTACATGAAATATTACTTCATGATGTCTACTTTCATGTCCACGTTACATGAAATATTACTTCATGTTTACTTTCATGTCCACGTTACATGAAATATTACTTCATGTTTACTTTCATGTCCACGTTACATGAAATATTACTTCATGATGTCTACTTTCATGTCCACGTTACATGAAATATTACTTCATGTTTACTTTCATGTCCACGTTACATGAAATATTACTTCATGATGTCTACTTTCATGTCCACGTTACATGAAATATTACTTCATGTTTACTTTCATGTCCACGTTACATGAAATATTACTTCATGTTTACTTTCATGTCCACGTTACATGAAATATTACTACATGATGTTTACTTTCATGTCCACATTACATGAAATATTACTTCATGATGTTTACTTTCATGTCCACGTTACATGAAATATTACTTCATGTTTACTTTCATGTCCACGTTACATGAAATATTACTTCATGTTTACTTTCATGTCCACATTACATGAAATATTACTTCATGTTTACTTTCATGTCCACATTACATGAAATATTACTTCATGATGTTTACTTTCATGTCCACGTTACATGAAATATTACTTCATGTTTACTTTCATGTCCACGTTACATGAAATATTACTTCATGTTTACTTTCATGTCCACGTTACATGAAATATTACTTCATGTTTACTTTCATGTCCACGTTACATGAAATATTACTTCATGTTTACTTTCATGTCCACGTTACATGAAATATTACTTCATGATGTTTACTTCCATGTCCACGTTACATGAAATATTACTTCATGATGTCTACTTTCATGTCCACGTTACATGAAATATTACTTCATGTTTACTTTCATGTCCACGTTACATGAAATATTACTTCATGATTACTTTCATGTCCACGTTACATGAAATATTACTTCATGTGTTTTACTTTCATGTCCACGTTACATGAAATATTACTTCATGTTTACTTTCATGTCCACGTTACATGAAATATTACTTCATGTGTTTTACTTTCATGTCCACGTTACATGAAATATTACTTCATGATGTTTACTTTCATGTCCACGTTACATGAAATATTACTTCATGTTTACTTTCGTGTCCACGTTACATGAAATATTACTTCATGATGTTTACTTTCATGTCCACGTTACATGAAATATTACTTCATGATGTTTACTTTCATGTCCACGTTACATGAAATATTACTTCATGATGTTTACTTTCATGTCCACTTTACATGAAATATTACTTCATGATGTTTACTTTCATGTCCACGTTACATGAAATATTACTTCATGATGTTTACTTTCATGTCCACGTTACATGAAATATTACTTCATGATGTTTACTTTCATGTCCACGTTACATGAAATATTACTTCATGATGTCTACTTTCATGTCCACGTTACATGAAATATTACTTCATGTTTACTTTCATGTCCACGTTACATGAAATATTACTTCATGTTTACTTTCATGTCCACGTTACATGAAATATTACTTCATGTTGTTTACTTTCATGTCCACGTTACATGAAATATTCATGATGTCTACTTTCATGTCCACGTTACATGAAATATTACTTCATGTTTACTTTCATGTCCACGTTACATGAAATATTACTTCATGTTTACTTTCATGTCCACGTTACATGAAATATTACTTCATGATGTTTACTTTCATGTCCACGTTACATGAAATATTACTTCATGATGTTTACTTTCATTTCCACGTTACATGAAATATTACTTCATGTTTACTTTCATGTCCACGTTACATGAAATATTACTTCATGATGTTTACTTTCATGTCCACGTTACATGAAATATTACTTCATGTTGTTTACTTTCATGTCCACGTTACATGAAATATTACTTCATGATGTCTACTTTCATGTCCACGTTACATGAAATATTACTTCATGTTTACTTTCATGTCCACGTTACATGAAGTATTACTTCATGTTTACTTTCATGTCCACGTTACATGAAATATTACTTCATGATGTTTACTTTCATGTCCACGTTACATGAAATATTACTTCATGATGTTTACTTTCATGTCCACGTTACATGAAATATTACTTCATGATGTCTACTTTCATGTCCACGTTACATGAAATATTACTTCATGTTTACTTTCATGTCCACGTTACATGAAATATTACTTCATGTTTACTTTCATGTCCACGTTACATGAAATATTACTTCATGTTGTTTACTTTCATGTCCACGTTACATGAAATATTCATGATGTCTACTTTCATGTCCACGTTACATGAAATATTACTTCATGTTTACTTTCATGTCCACGTTACATGAAATATTACTTCATGTTTACTTTCATGTCCACGTTACATGAAATATTACTTCATGATGTTTACTTTCATGTCCACGTTACATGAAATATTACTTCATGATGTTTACTTTCATTTCCACGTTACATGAAATATTACTTCATGTTTACTTTCATGTCCACGTTACATGAAATATTACTTCATGATGTTTACTTTCATGTCCACGTTACATGAAATATTACTTCATGTTGTTTACTTTCATGTCCACGTTACATGAAATATTACTTCATGATGTCTACTTTCATGTCCACGTTACATGAAATATTACTTCATGTTTACTTTCATGTCCACGTTACATGAAGTATTACTTCATGTTTACTTTCATGTCCACGTTACATGAAATATTACTTCATGATGTCTACTTTCATGTCCACGTTACATGAAATATTACTTCATGTTTACTTTCATGTCCACGTTACATGAAATATTACTTCATGATGTCTACTTTCATGTCCACGTTACATGAAATATTACTTCATGTTTACTTTCATGTCCACGTTACATGAAATATTACTTCATGATGTTTACTTTCATGTCCACGTTACATGAAATATTACTTCATGATGTCTACTTTCATGTCCACGTTACATGAAATATTACTTCATGTTTACTTTCATGTCCACGTTACATGAAATATTACTTCATGTTTACTTTCATGTCCACGTTACATGAAATATTACTTCATGATGTTTACTTTCATGTCCACGTTACATGAAATATTACTTCATGATGTCTACTTTCATGTCCACGTTACATGAAATATTACTTCATGTTTACTTTCATGTCCACGTTACATGAAGTATTACTTCATGATGTTTACTTTCATGTCCACGTTACATGAAATATTACTTCATGATGTCTACTTTCATGTCCACGTTACATGAAATATTACTTCATGTTTACTTTCATGTCCACGTTACATGAAATATTACTTCATGTTTACTTTCATGTCCACGTTACATGAAATATTACTTCATGATGTCTACTTTCATGTCCACGTTACATGAAATATTACTTCATGATGTTTACTTTCATGTCCACGTTACATGAAATATTACTTCATGATGTTTACTTTCATGTCCACGTTACATGAAATATTACTTCATGATGTTTACTTTCATGTCCACGTTACATGAAATATTACTTCATGATGTCTACTTTCATTTCCACGTTACATGAAATATTACTTCATGATGTCTACTTTCATTTCCACGTTACATGAAATATTACTTCATGTTTACTTTCATGTCCACGTTACATGAAATATTACTTCCTGTCATTTATGTCGTCTACTTTCATTTTCACGTAACATTAAATATGACTTCATGTCATTTGTGTCGTGTTAGATGAAATATTTGAATGCTAATTGTAGGCTGAAGAGGATTTTTGTTGAACAATGGCTTTTCTGACTTCAAAATAAAGTCATTCTATTAGTAGGCGATGGCAAGGACTTGAGTCCAACTAGATGATGACTAAACTTACTTTGCTGTCTTGTACTTCTCTCTGATGGACTGCTGAGCGTGCTGTGATGCGTTCAGGTACATCTGGTGAAGATCCTCCACACACGGCCTGAGTTCGTCCACAGTGTAGCCCGTCTTCTCCACCAGGGACTTGGGCTGCAACACAAAGTTATCTCCTTTTACAGGCTGTACACGGCCAATCAGTACAATGACTGGAAAACAAACAAGCAAACATGTGTCTAAAGATTATCTCCTGTTACATAATATCATCTTCATTAGGGTGAGTAAGTATAGAAGAAATATTTATGACAGTTGTTAGTCTTCTATTGGCATCCATGTTCATCTTCTGGACCACAAACTAAGCTGGGAATCTTCAATCAGGAATGTTTCACTAGTAGCAGCGCAGCTACACCACCACAATACTTGGTAGCATCAGGACTGTATCACATTAGAATAGGATATGAGACCAGTTTTTAAAGTGTGTGCCTGTTGCCTAGTGACGTCAGGGATGTCTCAGTGCTCTGAGCTAATGTTAGCTTAGCAACGTAGCAGCAACAGTTTGTCTGCTCTTGTCAACAAACAGGTTAGTAACTTCTATCACTGATTTGTTGTTCAACATTTCCTGTGCAGTTTGTGTTACGTGGTGGTAAAAACAACAGTTTGTTCAACTAAGCTGTAGTTCCATGTGGAGCAGCCCCACTCTCAGAAATATTCTAAATGTATTTCAAACAAATACAGAAAAGGTTATCAATATTGGCATTAAAGGCGTTTGTGTCTTTTTACACTTTGAAATCAGAAAGGACAGTCAATTCCAAAAGTCCCCGCGTCCCCTGGATGCCTTTTAACACATAATCGCTTTTTGTCAGTGTTTTGTTTATATTTGCCGGGTCAAATGGTTCATTATTGGTGGAGTTCAAAGTAATGTGCTTTCCTGTACAATTTCTTACATTTTGATTGGCCTCAAGTTGTATCCATCACAACTACTGCATTTCTGCTGTTAGGACTCTCAGGAGTTGTTTTCCTCATGGCCAGCAAACAACCCAAAAAGTGACGTTTCGGAGCCACTTTTCAGCAAATGGCTGACTTATGAAGATGGAAAGATGTTTTGTACGCCCAGGCTAAGAAAAAGAAGACCTTTACGAGCGGGTGAACTAATGTTTAAAGACCCAGCCTCAGCAGGCACCAAAAAACACCCTCCTATTTCACCCTCTACACTTCCACTCTTTGGTCTTCCATTTGTTACAAATCTTTGATGTTTCCCACAAAACCAAGCGGACATCCACCATGCTAGTAACAGTCCTGAACAGGCTAGCACTCACTCACCGCCATTCTTAAAGGGGAACACACAGCTTATGCCCATCACCAAGCCAGAGTGCCACTCTATGAAATCACATTGAAACTAACTTGCCAAATTCTAAGTCTGTTGGCATTATTTGCCATGAGAGTGTAGATGTGGCACTTTTCAAAAAGGACTGATGATTACATACAGCTGAGGATAATCAATTCAATATGTCATGTCCTGGCCCACCATTATCATTTCATCAACCAAGCAAAACACTTTTTACACTGAAATAAATACACCTACAACTTATTAAATACAAATATAGAAAAAAATACCGGCAGCAGTAAAGTTTAGATCCATGAAGGAAAGAAGAATGAATGTTTATAACTGAATACATTAACAAATCCATAAAAATGTGCTTTTTTTTGTATTATTTTTTGAATGAATGAAGTCACATTTCTAACAACCTTTTTCCAAAACACAATATAGAATGTGAGACACAACAGGACCATGCATACATGTATCATTTGTTTTCAAAACACTCACAAAAAAAGTGGGACCCTATTTTGAAAATTCCTAGCGCCAACACTGGTTACTCTCGCTTTATCACATTTGGATGGATTTGTTTTAAGAGCAAAATGCGAAAGGGTTGAAATACCCATTTGCACATGTGAGGGGTTGGTTGGTTGATTTATTTATTTTAAGTAGTGCGGTCTATTTTTAGTCGCATTTGTGTCATTGTTCAATTATGATTAATTATAGATGCAGCCAAGTACATCATATGATGTCCTGCACAGTAACAGATACCAATTATTTATCACACCCTCCAAGAAGACTGTACACCAGTGAAAATGTGTTTTCATACTTTTCTACATAAAAAGGAGACAACAACTATTGTCTTATTTGAAGAGAATAATACAATTCACACAATCAGAGAAGAATGCATGCATGAAGAAGGATAGTCCACATACAGGACAACTAATTAAGTCAGATCTGGACAAATGACCAAACGTCAAGATTTTCAATCCAGCACAATTCCAATTTTTGTTTTTCAACCTTAATCAAAAGTGTAGCCGCTGATATGTACAGTAACATTTTCAAATGACCCCAAATCTTGAATTATAGAAAGTATTTTAATGGTTGGCATCTGCCGGTTGTTATGGTAACTACATCCCAGGTGTGGGTGGGCTTTGTTCCCACAGCTGCCTGCCTGAAACGTTAATCTCCAATGTTTTATCGCTCATAGTAGAGGTGGGCGGTATACACCTTTTATATTTAATAATGGTATATTTTAGAAAGGGTTATCCAGTATATTAGAGACAATACCGCCATCTTTTGATGTGCCTGTGTTACAGTCTTTAGCGACGAGCCCAGCAGGCATCGTAGGATCGGGCGGGCAGAGCCACCCATTGCCCACACTGACCCCCCCCCCGCCACATTTGCCTTGGCGCACAGCCAACATACCCGCACAGGTAAGACTAGCCGGTGAAAAGATTCTACAGAATTAAAGCCAACAAACAGCTAAAGCAAACTAATTCAGTGCCATCAATTTGCTTGGCAACAGACACCGCCTTTAAAAAAAATGTAGACCTGCAGGCACACATTACTCATATGGAACTTGATTGAAACTTTTATTAGTAGATTGCACAGTTCAGTACATATTCCCAACAATTGACCACTAAATAGTAACACCCCAATAAGTTTTTCAACTTGTTTAAGTCAGGGTCCACGTTCATCAATTCCTGGTATTCAACTGCAAATGACATGGAGAGTTCTTTGTAAGTTAAGCATTACTTTCCCTAGTAATTAAACAAGTAACTATAATTACCTTTTAAAAGTAATCTGTGGTGTTGAGTTTAAAATGGCGATATAAATCCTTCATCGGGGCGGTATAACTCGGTTGGTAGAGCGGCCGTGCCAGCAACTTGAGGGTTGCAGGTTCGATCCCCGCTTCCGCCATCCTAGTCACTGCCGTTGTGTCCTTGGGCAAGACGCTGCTCCCAGTGCCACACACACTGGTTTAAATGTAAAAATTAGATATTGGGTTTCACTATGTAAAGTGCTTTGAGTCACTAGAGGAAAAGCGCTATATAAATCAGGGTTTCCCACACATTCATTTATTTGTGGCGGCCCACCACGAAAGAATTACGGCCGCCACAAATGGATTTTTCGGCTTTTGACTCGCTCGACCGCTCATAAAAGCAATGGGACTGTCTGTAAATGGAGCTTGTAGTTACAACTCCAGTGCAGTAGATGGCAGTAGCCTACTATGCATTGTAACTACGCCAATTGCACTTAATTCACCTGGTGGGTCAGAAGAAGAAGAAGAAGACGACGACAACGAAGTAAAGGAATAATGGACCGACCGGATCAAAATACGAGGGTAAGACGTCTTGGCAAACAAGTTCAAAAGTGGTCCAAACCTGTGCAGTGTGCAGCACAGACTCAGATTTTCTTCATTTTTATTTTTGGGACCGGGGCAGACGCACGCAGTAACAGTTACCTGTTACCATAGCGACGAGCTAACGTGTCCAGGTGATAACCCTGTTGTCAATAAACACACGTGGAGACGGTGCTTCAGATACTGCATTAATACTGAAAGCTACATTGTGCACTGTCCACTGCAGCATGTCAATGCAATGAAAAGAATCAAATCTGAGCCAACCAGCTGTTTAAATGTTGTCCAGGTTAATGTTTTAGCCATCAAAGGCCCTTCATTTCAAGATTTCAACTGTGATCGGGCTTTAAACAGGTGGCTGACCTGTTCAGATGGGTGTAACTGCTGCGGTCAAATAATGTGAAATAGCATTTAATTTTAATGTAATTTAAATGTAATTATAGATAATAACAAATACTGTGTAGTGTTGTAAATAGTCAACGGGAAGGATTTTAGTAAGATATAAGCCAGAAAAAAACCTGGGCAGGACAAGTAAAAATATTGATGAAAGTACAGACGTCTCCACAGCCAGGCAGTTCCATGTGCATGTCCGTATGGAAGTAGAATTTCATCCAAATCTTACATATCCTGGCTCATATATGTGAATACTTACTACTTTGCTTTCTCTCAGATACCTGGCTAAAGAGGGGCATGTTTCCAAGCAGTTCCTGGACCTGGTTGAACGTGCTGATGGCAAAGCACACACTATTGTGACAGCCATAAAGACTGCAATCTGGAAGAAAGGCCTGCCAACAGCAAGACTTTATGGAGTGGGGACTGATGGAGCAGCTGTTATGACAGCTATTATTATACATACCGTGTCAAATTGTTTGTTATAACTTATGTTCGTGACTGATTAATTTTATATTAAAAAACATATATATATTTTTTTAATTCAGGGCGTGTGAATGGTGTTGTGAAGCAACTTACTGACAGCTATCCAAAGACCGTGGGTGTGGCTTGTGCTGCCCATAGATTAGCCCTTGCCTGCAAGGACTCATACATGGCCACCTTCAGAGATCACCTGCAAGATCTCCACTTATTTTTCCGCAACAGTGCAAATCACACTGCAACACTTAAGGCAGCATCCATCACCCTTGGTGTTAGTGACTTCAAAATTAGGGTAATTGTAATTTGATACTGTAGTAGTTATCTTTTGTGTATTCATAATGTAAAATGTGATAGCATAGTTATTTTCTGTCTATTTTGCAACATTTTCAGGAAGTAAAAGACACAGGTTGGCTGTCTCAGCACAAGGCAATTGAGAACTTGCAGAGAAACCTGCCAGCAGCCCTGGCAGAGGAGGCAGAAATGCGTGGATGTCCGGTGGCAAAAAACTTTTTGTGCCACCTACAGATTTGTGGCTGCTGTTTATCTGCAAGCTGATGTTTTGCCCCACCTTGCAAGTCTCTCCAGAGTATTTCAGAAAGCAGACGTCAACTTCCTTCATGTAAAGGAGATGGTATGCTGAATGTGCACATCTAATTAGTGTGATAAAAGTCAGTGTGTTTTGATACATTGAAATAGGGGTCCTTTCCATATCTGAGCAGTAACAGTAGCTATGTTTTTTAATTTAGGTCCCTGTCACCATTAATACTCTGAGGAACATCAGAGAAGCTGGACAGACTCCACTCCCGGGATCATTTCTGTCTCACCTTCACAAGGACCTGGATAATTCCCAAGGTCTTGGGGCCTTTAACATACAGCATGAGGAGGAGAGGGACAGGAGAGGACGGGGGCCAGGAAGCCACAAGGGAGGGGCAGCCAGATTCCAGCAAGAGGTAAATAATGATTGAAGTAAGGATTTACCTCTTACATGTTTTTTTTATCTGTACTCCTGACTCTATGGTCTGACCCTTAATGACTATATTAAAAGGTAGCTGTAAGCTCATCTTCTTATGTTCATTGTAGGTCATCCACACTTACCTAAGTGGCCGGGAAAAAAACCTACACCTGCGGTTCCATGACCTGGACATACTTGGGGCTTTCAGTGTCTTTGGACCTAAATCGGCCGCTCTGCAAGATGACTCTGCTAACATCGACAATCTGAGGATTCTTGCCAGAAAATTCTGGCCTGAGCAACAGAATGAGGTCCTGCAGGAGTGGACTTCATTTAAGAACCATGTGATTACTGGGGCATTCAAGGTGGGTGAATTAAACTGGATTTATAACTAGAGGATATGATTAATAACACACACTAACTATTGCCAAATAAGTTTTTTGAAGGACAGGAACCAGGCTGACATCCTTACTCTGCTGGACGAATGGGATAATGTCTACCCTTGCCTCAGCCTCCTCGCAGGCATTGCCTTGGTGATCCCCGTTTCAAGTGATAATTGTGAACGGGATTTTTCTACTTTGAATAGGGTAAGAGCATCACTCTGAGGAGCAAAACAAATATTTTCTTTACTGGTGCAGTTTATGACATTAACTTTTTTTTGATGATTCCTTAGGTGAAAACAGACCTGAGGAATCAGCTGCAAGGAGAACACCTGGCGTATTGCCTGAGAATCTCCATCAACGGACCCGACTCCAAGGACTTTCCTTACGATAAGGCCTTACACTATTTTTTTTGGAAGCCCCGAAAAATTCATTGCCCTAACAAAGGGTGCAAAGTCTGCAGGCAGTAGGAAAGACATGGTTAAGTGTAGGGAGTAAAACTGATGGCAGTCTAAAGTTCAAGATTTTTTGGAGTGGGCTTCAAGAGACATTTAAGCTTTTAGATTTTATAAGATTATATATTTTTTTGTAAGAACCACAATTAGTAAATATATTTCAGTGAATAACTAATTGTTCAAATCTGTGTATAAATATGTACATAAAGTGTAATTATATTCCTACTCCGTGTTCTTCTTGGTCATCGCTGCCGTCGCTAACACCCCCCCAGTAACGTTTTAGCAGTCAATCCCATATCACTGAGATATTTTTTGTGCGCTAAAGCATGGTCACCAGCTGGGGTAGGCTCCAGCCACCTTGAGAGCAAAATGGAGGCTATTTCTTTAAAAAGGCTGAAAGTGTTATATATATATATATATATATATATATATATATATATATATATATATATATATATAAATACATATATAAATACACACACACACACGTATGTTCAGTTGCTGCTGCCTTTTGTACTAGTGTCTAGAACTTCCGGAGTTTTTCTTTGAACAACAACCAACAAAAGTAGCATCTTTTTCTGGTGTCGTTACAAAAGGCTATTTTTGTGCTTGTCTTGTGTGAAAATATGCTATTTCTTTGTTTGCCCGAAAGGTTAGTGGGTGTGGCTTAAATAGGATGTGCTCTATAGTCCAGAAAATACCATCTCTTTTCTGGAAAAAGCTCTTTGCAAAAACAGCGACTGGTTTTTAAGTGGTTATGAACAATTGACCCAGATCAGTGAATGTAGGTTTTCAAGTCATGTGGGACAGACTTACCCATGATGCACCAGTCAGCGTGTTGTTGGCCAGGATGTAAGCGGCTGCAGCCATCTGAGATGGAAGATACTTCAAGAAGGGATCACAATCCACCAGGCTGAGCTCTCCCAGGTACTGCAACCAAAATCCCAATCATTAAATGTCAAACTTGTGGTTGCGTTTGGAGCACACTCTCACCATGGCCAGGCTCTGGGCCTGCTTGCTGGTGTGGTGATGCAGGAAGTACTGCGTGAGGAACTGGTTGATGGTGGGTGCCGCCAGGTCGAAGGAGAGCACCTTCAGCACTAGCTGCTCCATTCTCAACACCTGCTTCTTGGTGTAGGTGTCGTCGGTGATGTAGACAAACTCCGACACTTCCGGGGGGTAGATCTCCTCAAACTTGCTGCGGTGGGCAGACGCTCGGCGTTAGGAGGAACAGGTGCTACTTACTCTGGGTTAGGGTGGTGCAGTTGGACTTACGAGGCCAGCAGCATGGCGGCGGTGCCCACCAGCTGCAGCTTGCCCCTCAGGACGGACATGGACGACAGGAAGCGGTCGATGTAGTTGACGGCCAGGTAGAGGGTCTCATTCTGGAGCTTGTACTCCTCACCCACCTCTACCAGCCAGTCCACCAGGATGGCACGCATGCTGCTGGTGATGTCGGGCTGCTTCTTCATGTAGCCTGCTCTGGGACGGCTCTTGGCCTGCTCGGGACAGAAGACGGACAAGGGTCAGCGGTCTTTAGACACGCCACAGGTGACTGTGCCGCTTAGTGTGACGACTCGCCTCCATCTCCCTCAGGTAGCTGTGGATCTCAGCGGCGTATTCGGGAACTTCAGTCACGTTGACAGGCTTGTCCTCAGCCTCCATTAAAGACATGTCCATGGGAGAGTCTACACAAGTTCAAGCACACAATTAGTCTGGAGAAGGGTATGTACCAAACCTGACATGTCCAAGGGAGAGTCTACACAAGTTCAAGTACACAATTAGTCTGGGTCTTGGATAGTCAGGGTGAAGGCACATACCAAAACTGACATGTCCATGGGAGAGTCTACACAAGTGCAAGCACACAATTAGTCTCGGAGAGTCAGGGCGAGGGTATGTACCAAACCTGACATGTCCATGGGAGAGTGTACACAAGTTCAAGTACACAATTAGTCTGGGTCTTGGATAGTCAGGGTGAAGGCACATACCAAACCTGACATGTCCATGGGAGAGTGTACACAAGTTCAAGCATACAATTAGTCTTAGATAGTCTGAGTCAGGACAAGTACCAAAACTGACCTGTCCATGGGAGTCTACACAAGTTCAAGTACCTGATTAGTCTTAAAGTCTTGGATAGTCTGGGCGAGGGCACGTACCAAAACTGACGTGTCCATGGGAGTCTACACAAGTTCAAGTACCTGATTAGTCTTAAAGTCTTGGATAGTCTGGGCGAGGGCACGTACCAAAACTGACGTGTCCATGGGAGTCTACACAAGTTCAAGTACCTGATTAGTCTTAAAGTCTTGGATAGTCTGGGTGAGGGCACATACCAAAACTGACCTGTCCATCGGAGTCTACACAAGTTCAAGTACCTGATTAGTCTTAAAGTCTTGAATAGTCTGGGTGAGGGCACATACCAAAACTGACCTGTCCATGGGAGTCTACACAAATTCAAGTACCTGATTAGTCTTAAAGTCTTGGATAGTCTGGGCGAGGGCACGTACCAAAACTGACGTGTCCATGGGAGTCTACACAAGTTCAAGTACCTGATTAGTTTTAAAGTCTTGGATAGTCTGGGTGAGGGCACGTACCAAAACTGACCTGTCCATGGGAGTCTACACAAGTTCAAGTACCTGATTAGTCTTAAAGTCTTGGATAGTCTGGGTGAGGGCACATACCAAAACTGACCTGTCCATGGGAGTCTACACAAGTTCAAGTACCTGATTAGTCTTAAAGTCTTGGATAGTCTGGGTGAGGGCACGTACCAAAACTGACCTGTCCATGGGAGTCTACACAAGTTCAAGTACCTGATTAGTCTTAAAGTCTTGGATAGTCTGGGTAAGGGCACATACCAAAACTGACCTGTCCATGGGAGTCTACACAAGTTCAAGTACCTGATTAGTCTTAAAGTCTTGGATAGTCTGGGTGAGGGCACGTACCAAAACTGACCTGTCCATGGGAGTCTACACAAGTTCAAGTACCTGATTAGTCTTAAAGTTTTGGATAGTCTGGGTGAGGGCACATACCAAAACTGACCTGTCCATGGGAGTCTACACAAGTTCAAGTACCTGATTAGTCTTAAAGTCTTGGATAGTCTGGGTGAGGGCACGTACCAAAACTGACCTGTCCATGGGAGTCTACACAAGTTCAAGTACCTGATTAGTCTTAAAGTCTTGGATAGTCTGGGTGAGGGCACATACCAAAACTGACCTGTCCATCGGAGTCTACACAAGTTCAAGTACCTGATTAGTCTTAAAGTCTTGAATAGTCTGGGTGAGGGCACATACCAAAACTGACCTGTCCATGGGAGTCTACACAAATTCAAGTACCTGATTAGTCTTAAAGTCTTGGATAGTCTGGGCGAGGGCACGTACCAAAACTGACGTGTCCATGGGAGTCTACACAAGTTCAAGTACCTGATTAGTTTTAAAGTCTTGGATAGTCTGGGTGAGGGCACGTACCAAAACTGACCTGTCCATGGGAGTCTACACAAGTTCAAGTACCTGATTAGTCTTAAAGTTTTGGATAGTCTGGGTGAGGGCACATACCAAAACTGACCTGTCCATGGGAGTCTACACAAGTTCAAGTACCTGATTAGTCTTAAAGTCTTGGATAGTCTGGGTGAGGGCACGTACCAAAACTGACCTGTCCATGGGAGTCTACACAAGTTCAAGTACCTGATTAGTCTTAAAGTCTTGGATAGTCTGGGTGAGGGCACATACCAAAACTGACGTGTCCATGGGAGTCTACACAAGTTCAAGTACCTGATTAGTTTTAAAGTCTTGGATAGTCTGGGTGAGGGCACGTACCAAAACTGACCTGTCCATGGGAGTCTACACAAGTTCAAGTACCTGATTAGTCTTAAAGTCTTGGATAGTCTGGGTGAGGGCACATACCAAAACTGACCTGTCCATGGGAGTCCACACAAGTTCAAGTACCTGATTAGTCTTAAAGTCTTGGATAGTCTGGGTGAGGGCACGTACCAAAACTGACCTGTCCATGGGAGTCTACACAAGTTCAAGTACCTGATTAGTCTTAAAGTCTTGGATAGTCTGGGTAAGGGCACATACCAAAACTGACCTGTCCATGGGAGTCTACACAAGTTCAAGTACCTGATTAGTCTTAAAGTCTTGGATAGTCTGGGTGAGGGCACGTACCAAAACTGACCTGTCCATGGGAGTCTACACAAGTTCAAGTACCTGATTAGTCTTAAAGTTTTGGATAGTCTGGGTGAGGGCACATACCAAAACTGACCTGTCCATGGGAGTCTACACAAGTTCAAGTACCTGATTAGTCTTAAAGTCTTGGATAGTCTGGGTGAGGGCACGTACCAAAACTGACCTGTCCATGGGAGTCTACACAAGTTCAAGTACCTGATTAGTCTTAAAGTCTTGGATAGTCTGGGTGAGGGCACATACCAAAACTGACCTGTCCATCGGAGTCTACACAAGTTCAAGTACCTGATTAGTCTTAAAGTCTTGAATAGTCTGGGTGAGGGCACATACCAAAACTGACCTGTCCATGGGAGTCTACACAAATTCAAGTACCTGATTAGTCTTAAAGTCTTGGATAGTCTGGGCGAGGGCACGTACCAAAACTGACGTGTCCATGGGAGTCTACACAAGTTCAAGTACCTGATTAGTTTTAAAGTCTTGGATAGTCTGGGTGAGGGCACGTACCAAAACTGACCTGTCCATGGGAGTCTACACAAGTTCAAGTACCTGATTAGTCTTAAAGTTTTGGATAGTCTGGGTGAGGGCACATACCAAAACTGACCTGTCCATGGGAGTCTACACAAGTTCAAGTACCTGATTAGTCTTAAAGTCTTGGATAGTCTGGGTGAGGGCACGTACCAAAACTGACCTGTCCATGGGAGTCTACACAAGTTCAAGTACCTGATTAGTCTTAAAGTCTTGGATAGTCTGGGTGAGGGCACATACCAAAACTGACCTGTCCATCGGAGTCTACACAAGTTCAAGTACCTGATTAGTCTTAAAGTCTTGAATAGTCTGGGTGAGGGCACATACCAAAACTGACCTGTCCATGGGAGTCTACACAAATTCAAGTACCTGATTAGTCTTAAAGTCTTGGATAGTCTGGGCGAGGGCACGTACCAAAACTGACGTGTCCATGGGAGTCTACACAAGTTCAAGTACCTGATTAGTTTTAAAGTCTTGGATAGTCTGGGTGAGGGCACATACCAAAACTGACCTGTCCATGGGAGTCTACACAAGTTCAAGTACCTGATTAGTGTTAAAGTCTTGGATAGTCTGGGTGAGGGCACGTACCAAAACTGACCTGTCCATGGGAGTCTACACAAGTTCAAGTACCTGATTAGTCTTAAAGTCTTGGATAGTCTGGGTAAGGGCACATACCAAAACTGACCTGTCCATGGGAGTCTACACAAGTTCAAGTACCTGATTAGTCTTAAAGTCTTGGATAGTCTGGGTGAGGGCACGTACCAAAACTGACCTGTCCATGGGAGTCTACACAAGTTCAAGTACCTGATTAGTCTTAAAGTCTTGGATAGTCTGGGTGAGGGCACGTACCAAAACTGACCTGTCCATGGGAGTCTACACAAGTTCAAGTACCTGATTAGTCTTAAAGTCTTGGATAGTCTGGGTGAGGGCACATACCAAAACTGACCTGTCCATGGGAGTCTACACAAGTTCAAGTACCTGATTAGTCTTAAAGTCTTGGATAGTCTGGGTGAGGGCACGTACCAAACCTGACATGTCCATGGGAGAGTGTACACAAGTTCAAGCATACAATTAGTCTTAGATAGTCTGAGTCAGGACACGTACCAAAACTGACCTGTCCATGGGAGTCTACACAAGTTCAAGTACCTGATTAGTCTTAAAGTCTTGGATAGTCTGGGCGAGGGCACGTACCAAAACTGACGGGTCCATGGGAGTCTACACAAGTTCAAGTACCTGATTAGTTTTAAAGTCTTGGATAGTCTGGGTGAGGGCACGTACCAAAACTGACCTGTCCATGGGAGTCTACACAAGTTCAAGTACCTGATTAGTCTTAAAGTCTTGGATAGTCTGGGTGAGGGCACGTACCAAAACTGACGTGTCCATGGGAGTCTACACAAGTTCAAGTACCTGATTAGTCTTAAAGTCTTGGATAGTCTGGGTGAGGGCACATACCAAAACTGACCTGTCCATGGGAGTCTACACAAGTTCAAGTACCTGATTAGTCTTAAAGTCTTGGATAGTCTGGGTGAGGGCACATACCAAAACTGACCTGTCCATGGGAGTCTACACAAGTTCAAGTACCTGATTAGTCTTAAAGTCTTGAATAGTCTGGGTGAGGGCACATACCAAAACTGACCTGTCCATGGGAGTCTACACAAATTCAAGTACCTGATTAGTCTTAAAGTCTTGGATAGTCTGGGCGAGGGCACGTACCAAAACTGACGTGTCCATGGGAGTCTACACAAGTTCAAGTACCTGATTAGTTTTAAAGTCTTGGATAGTCTGGGTGAGGGCACGTACCAAAACTGACCTGTCCATGGGAGTCTATACAAGTTCAAGTACCTGATTAGTCTTAAAGTCTTGGATAGTCTGGGTGAGGGCACATACCAAAACTGACCTGTCCATGGGAGTCTACACAAGTTCAAGTACCTGATTAGTCTTAAAGTTTTGGATAGTCTGGGTCAGGGCACATACCAAAACTGACCTGTCCATGGGAGTCTACACAAGTTCAAGTACCTGATTAGTCTTAAAGTCTTGGATAGTCTGGGTGAGGGCACGTACCAAAACTGACCTGTCCATGGGAGTCTACACAAGTTCAAGTACCTGATTAGTCTTAAAGTCTTGGATAGTCTGGGTGAGGGCACATACCAAAACTGACCTGTCCATCGGAGTCTACACAAGTTCAAGTACCTGATTAGTCTTAAAGTCTTGAATAGTCTGGGTGAGGGCACATACCAAAACTGACCTGTCCATGGGAGTCTACACAAATTCAAGTACCTGATTAGTCTTAAAGTCTTGGATAGTCTGGGCGAGGGCACGTACCAAAACTGACGTGTCCATGGGAGTCTACACAAGTTCAAGTACCTGATTAGTTTTAAAGTCTTGGATAGTCTGGGTGAGGGCACATACCAAAACTGACCTGTCCATGGGAGTCTACACAAGTTCAAGTACCTGATTAGTCTTAAAGTCTTGGATAGTCTGGGTGAGGGCACGTACCAAAACTGACCTGT
Organism: Nerophis ophidion; assembly: GCF_033978795.1. Classification (NCBI taxonomy): domain Eukaryota; kingdom Metazoa; phylum Chordata; class Actinopteri; order Syngnathiformes; family Syngnathidae; genus Nerophis; species Nerophis ophidion. Next base: position 28,700,871 of record NC_084639.1, on the reverse strand, counting down.
CCATGGGAGTCTACACAAGTTCAAGTACCTGATTAGTCTTAAAGTCTTGGATAGTCTGGGTAAGGGCACATACCAAAACTGACCTGTCCATGGGAGTCTACACAAGTTCAAGTACCTGATTAGTCTTAAAGTCTTGGATAGTCTGGGTGAGGGCACGTACCAAAACGGACCTGTCCATGGGAGTCTACACAAGTTCAAGTACCTGATTAGTCTTAAAGTCTTGGATAGTCTGGGTGAGGGCACGTACCAAAACTGACCTGTCCATGGGAGTCTACACAAGTTCAAGTACCTGATTAGTCTTAAAGTCTTGGATAGTCTGGGTGAGGGCACATACCAAAACTGACCTGTCCATGGGAGTCTACACAAGTTCAAGTACCTGATTAGTCTTAAAGTCTTGGATAGTCTGGGTGAGGGCACGTACCAAACCTGACATGTCCATGGGAGAGTGTACACAAGTTCAAGCATACAATTAGTCTTAGATAGTCTGAGTCAGGACACGTACCAAAACTGACCTGTCCATGGGAGTCTACACAAGTTCAAGTACCTGATTAGTCTTAAAGTCTTGGATAGTCTGGGCGAGGGCACGTACCAAAACTGACGGGTCCATGGGAGTCTACACAAGTTCAAGTACCTGATTAGTTTTAAAGTCTTGGATAGTCTGGGTGAGGGCACGTACCAAAATTGACCTGTCCATGGGAGTCTACACAAGTTCAAGTACCTGATTAGTCTTAAAGTCTTGGATAGTCTGGGTGAGGGCACGTACCAAAACTGACGTGTCCATGGGAGTCTACACAAGTTCAAGTACCTGATTAGTCTTAAAGTCTTGGATAGTCTGGGTGAGGGCACATACCAAAACTGACCTGTCCATGGGAGTCTACACAAGTTCAAGTACCTGATTAGTCTTAAAGTCTTGGATAGTCTGGGCGGGGGCACATACCAAAACTGACCTGTCCATGGGAGTCTACACAAGTTGAAGTACCTGATTAGTCTTAAAGTCTTGAATAGTCTGGGTGAGGGCACATACCAAAACTGACCTGTCCATGGGAGTCTACACAAGTTCAAGTACCTGATTAGTCTTAAAGTCTTGGATAGTCTGGGTGAGGGCACGTACCAAAACTGACCTGTCCATGGGAGTCTACACAAGTTCAAGTACCTGATTAGTCTTAAAGTCTTGGATAGTCTGGGTGAGGGCACATACCAAAACTGACGTGTCCATGGGAGTCTACACAAGTTCAAGTACCTGATTAGTTTTAAAGTCTTGGATAGTCTGGGTGAGGGCACGTACCAAAACTGACCTGTCCATGGGAGTCTACACAAGTTCAAGTACCTGATTAGTCTTAAAGTCTTGGATAGTCTGGGTGAGGGCACATACCAAAACTGACCTGTCCATGGGAGTCTACACAAGTTCAAGTACCTGATTAGTCTTAAAGTCTTGGATAGTCTGGGTGAGGGCACGTACCAAAACTGACCTGTCCATGGGAGTCTACACAAGTTCAAGTACCTGATTAGTCTTAAAGTCTTGGATAGTCTGGGTAAGGGCACATACCAAAACTGACCTGTCCATGGGAGTCTACACAAGTTCAAGTACCTGATTAGTCTTAAAGTCTTGGATAGTCTGGGTGAGGGCACGTACCAAAACTGACCTGTCCATGGGAGTCTACACAAGTTCAAGTACCTGATTAGTCTTAAAGTTTTGGATAGTTTGGGTGAGGGCACATACCAAAACTGACCTGTCCATGGGAGTCTACACAAGTTCAAGTACCTGATTAGTCTTAAAGTCTTGGATAGTCTGGGTGAGGGCACGTACCAAAACTGACCTGTCCATGGGAGTCTACACAAGTTCAAGTACCTGATTAGTCTTAAAGTCTTGGATAGTCTGGGTGAGGGCACATACCAAAACTGACCTGTCCATCGGAGTCTACACAAGTTCAAGTACCTGATTAGTCTTAAAGTCTTGAATAGTCTGGGTGAGGGCACATACCAAAACTGACCTGTCCATGGGAGTCTACACAAATTCAAGTACCTGATTAGTCTTAAAGTCTTGGATAGTCTGGGCGAGGGCACGTACCAAAACTGACGTGTCCATGGGAGTCTACACAAGTTCAAGTACCTGATTAGTTTTAAAGTCTTGGATAGTCTGGGTGAGGGCACGTACCAAAACTGACCTGTCCATGGGAGTCTACACAAGTTCAAGTACCTGATTAGTCTTAAAGTTTTGGATAGTCTGGGTGAGGGCACATACCAAAACTGACCTGTCCATGGGAGTCTACACAAGTTCAAGTACCTGATTAGTCTTAAAGTCTTGGATAGTCTGGGTGAGGGCACGTACCAAAACTGACCTGTCCATGGGAGTCTACACAAGTTCAAGTACCTGATTAGTCTTAAAGTCTTGGATAGTCTGGGTGAGGGCACATACCAAAACTGACCTGTCCATCGGAGTCTACACAAGTTCAAGTACCTGATTAGTCTTAAAGTCTTGAATAGTCTGGGTGAGGGCACATACCAAAACTGACCTGTCCATGGGAGTCTACACAAATTCAAGTACCTGATTAGTCTTAAAGTCTTGGATAGTCTGGGCGAGGGCACGTACCAAAACTGACGTGTCCATGGGAGTCTACACAAGTTCAAGTACCTGATTAGTTTTAAAGTCTTGGATAGTCTGGGTGAGGGCACATACCAAAACTGACCTGTCCATGGGAGTCTACACAAGTTCAAGTACCTGATTAGTCTTAAAGTCTTGGATAGTCTGGGTGAGGGCACGTACCAAAACTGACCTGTCCATGGGAGTCTACACAAGTTCAAGTACCTGATTAGTCTTAAAGTCTTGGATAGTCTGGGTAAGGGCACATACCAAAACTGACCTGTCCATGGGAGTCTACACAAGTTCAAGTACCTGATTAGTCTTAAAGTCTTGGATAGTCTGGGTGAGGGCACGTACCAAAACTGACCTGTCCATGGGAGTCTACACAAGTTCAAGTACCTGATTAGTCTTAAAGTCTTGGATAGTCTGGGTGAGGGCACGTACCAAAACTGACCTGTCCATGGGAGTCTACACAAGTTCAAGTACCTGATTAGTCTTAAAGTCTTGGATAGTCTGGGTGAGGGCACATACCAAAACTGACCTGTCCATGGGAGTCTACACAAGTTCAAGTACCTGATTAGTCTTAAAGTCTTGGATAGTCTGGGTGAGGGCACGTACCAAACCTGACATGTCCATGGGAGAGTGTACACAAGTTCAAGCATACAATTAGTCTTAGATAGTCTGAGTCAGGACACGTACCAAAACTGACCTGTCCATGGGAGTCTACACAAGTTCAAGTACCTGATTAGTCTTAAAGTCTTGGATAGTCTGGGCGAGGGCACGTACCAAAACTGACGGGTCCATGGGAGTCTACACAAGTTCAAGTACCTGATTAGTTTTAAAGTCTTGGATAGTCTGGGTGAGGGCACGTACCAAAACTGACCTGTCCATGGGAGTCTACACAAGTTCAAGTACCTGATTAGTCTTAAAGTCTTGGATAGTCTGGGTGAGGGCACGTACCAAAACTGACGTGTCCATGGGAGTCTACACAAGTTCAAGTACCTGATTAGTCTTAAAGTCTTGGATAGTCTGGGTGAGGGCACGTACCAAAACTGACCTGTCCATGGGAGTCTACACAAGTTCAAGTACCTGATTAGTCTTAAAGTCTTGGATAGTCTGGGTGAGGGCACATACCAAAACTGACCTGTCCATCGGAGTCTACACAAGTTCAAGTACCTGATTAGTCTTAAAGTCTTGAATAGTCTGGGTGAGGGCACATACCAAAACTGACCTGTCCATGGGAGTCTACACAAATTCAAGTACCTGATTAGTCTTAAAGTCTTGGATAGTCTGGGCGAGGGCACGTACCAAAACTGACGTGTCCATGGGAGTCTACACAAGTTCAAGTACCTGATTAGTTTTAAAGTCTTGGATAGTCTGGGTGAGGGCACATACCAAAACTGACCTGTCCATGGGAGTCTACACAAGTTCAAGTACCTGATTAGTCTTAAAGTCTTGGATAGTCTGGGTGAGGGCACGTACCAAAACTGACCTGTCCATGGGAGTCTACACAAGTTCAAGTACCTGATTAGTCTTAAAGTCTTGGATAGTCTGGGTAAGGGCACATACCAAAACTGACCTGTCCATGGGAGTCTACACAAGTTCAAGTACCTGATTAGTCTTAAAGTCTTGGATAGTCTGGGTGAGGGCACGTACCAAAACTGACCTGTCCATGGGAGTCTACACAAGTTCAAGTACCTGATTAGTCTTAAAGTCTTGGATGGTCTGGGTGAGGGCACGTACCAAAACTGACCTGTCCATGGGAGTCTACACAAGTTCAAGTACCTGATTAGTCTTAAAGTCTTGGATAGTCTGGGTGAGGGCACATACCAAAACTGACCTGTCCATGGGAGTCTACACAAGTTCAAGTACCTGATTAGTCTTAAAGTCTTGGATAGTCTGGGTGAGGGCACGTACCAAACCTGACATGTCCATGGGAGAGTGTACACAAGTTCAAGCATACAATTAGTCTTAGATAGTCTGAGTCAGGACACGTACCAAAACTGACCTGTCCATGGGAGTCTACACAAGTTCAAGTACCTGATTAGTCTTAAAGTCTTGGATAGTCTGGGCGAGGGCACGTACCAAAACTGACGGGTCCATGGGAGTCTACACAAGTTCAAGTACCTGATTAGTTTTAAAGTCTTGGATAGTCTGGGTGAGGGCACGTACCAAAATTGACCTGTCCATGGGAGTCTACACAAGTTCAAGTACCTGATTAGTCTTAAAGTCTTGGATAGTCTGGGTGAGGGCACGTACCAAAACTGACGTGTCCATGGGAGTCTACACAAGTTCAAGTACCTGATTAGTCTTAAAGTCTTGGATAGTCTGGGTGAGGGCACATACCAAAACTGACCTGTCCATGGGAGTCTACACAAGTTCAAGTACCTGATTAGTCTTAAAGTCTTGGATAGTCTGGGCGGGGGCACGTACCAAAACTGACGTGTCCATGGGAGTCTACACAAGTTCAAGTACCTGATTAGTCTTAAAGTCTTGGATAGTCTGGGCGAGGGCACGTACCAAAACTGACGTGTCCATGGGAGTCTACACAAGTTCAAGTACCTGATTAGTCTTAAAGTCTTGGATAGTCTGGGTGAGGGCACATACCAAAACTGACCTGTCCATGGGAGTCTACACAAGTTCAAGTACCTGATTAGTCTTAAAGTCTTGGATAGTCTGGGTGAGGGCACGTACCAAAACTGACCTGTCCATGGGAGTCTACACAAGTTCAAGTACCTGATTAGTCTTAAAGTCTTGAATAGTCTGGGTGAGGGCACATACCAAAACTGACCTGTCCATGGGAGTCTACACAAATTCAAGTACCTGATTAGTCTTAAAGTCTTGGATAGTCTGGGCGAGGGCACGTACCAAAACTGACGTGTCCATGGGAGTCTACACAAGTTCAAGTACCTGATTAGTCTTAAAGTCTTGGATAGTCTGGGTGAGGGCACATACCAAAACTGACCTGTCCATGGGAGTCTACACAAGTTCAAGTACCTGATTAGTCTTAAAGTCTTGGATAGTCTGGGTGAGGGCACATACCAAAACTGACCTGTCCATGGGAGTCTACACAAGTTCAAGTACCTGATTAGTCTTAAAGTCTTGAATAGTCTGGGTGAGGGCACATACCAAAACTGACCTGTCCATGGGAGTCTACACAAATTCAAGTACCTGATTAGTCTTAAAGTCTTGGATAGTCTGGGCGAGGGCACGCACCAAAACTGACGTGTCCATGGGAGTCTACACAAGTTCAAGTACCTGATTAGTCTTAAAGTCTTGAATAGTCTGGGTGAGGGCACATACCAAAACTGACCTGTCCATGGGAGTCTACACAAGTTCAAGTACCTGATTAGTCTTAAAGTCTTGGATAGTCTGGGCGAGGGCACGTACCAAAACTGACGTGTCCATGGGAGTCTACACAAGTTCAAGTACCTGATTAGTCTTAAAGTCTTGAATAGTCTGGGTGAGGGCACATACCAAAACTGACCTGTCCATGGGAGTCTACACAAGTTCAAGTACCTGATTAGTCTTAAAGTCTTGGATAGTCTGGGTGAGGGCACGTACCAAAACTGACGTCCATGGCCGCAGGAATTTCCAGCATGGCCAGCGGTTGCCGCACACGTGTGACGGCATGGTCCACCTTTAGGGGCGGATCCTCCACCACTTTGGGGGCCCCTGGTGCGCGGTGCTTCTTGACACAGGCGCCCACTGCGTCGTCCACGTGGATCTGGAAGGTCTGCTTGGACGGGACTTTGCAGAGCTCTTCATTTTTGCAAGAAAGCGGCTGTGAGGACTCCTAACAAAAAAGGGACACAATTGCAAGACTATTACTCCTGGTAAAAACATCTATTTAAATGCAATTAGAAATGAAAGCAACACCTTATGATGAAAAACAGAGCATAAAATTAGAAGCCCTAGACCGAGGATAGGATAGGAGATTTGTCATCTTATAGTAGCAATAAGAACATTTCATCATCAAGCCTATTGGCCAAGAAGTACTTCTACACACACTGAAATCTTTCAACCAGGTTCTACTTATTTAGTATCCATTCATGCTCAGACTACATATACTCAAGACAAAGATGGCAAAAATGATTGCTTTGTTACATAAAATTAAAAACTCTGTAAATTAAAATGCTCTTAACATGTTATATGAGTCTTTCCTACTCCCGTATCTCAATAATTGTGTTGAAATCCAGGCTAACAATCACACATCAAACAACTCTATGTTCTTACTTCAAAAGAAAGCAATTAGAAATGCAAATTAAGCGGATTATGATCATGACCATACCGATAATCTGTTTATTCAATGAAGAAGATGAAAACTGCACGATCGTGTTGACCTCAACACTGCTATTGTGACCTACACAGCTCAGAAGCACATGCTGCCCGGGCGTCTACAGGAGAGCTCCAAACCTTGGGAGAGTCCCCATCACCTCAGAAGTTCAGCTGTCTTTCAGAAAGCAAACCTAAGAAGGATCTTAAAAAGTAAATGTGTTTGCTACTACGGTACATTTTTAGTCTACCTTAGACCTGCATTATCTTTTCCATCCTTTGTAAGAAAGCTACTGTGTGGAACAATTTCCCTAATGGATCATTGAAGATTGTCGAAGTCTGAGTTTACACAATGTATTTTTGTTGGTAGAATAAAAAAAAAGGTTATACTTGTAAAGCGCTTTTCTACCTTCAAGGTACTCAAGCGCATTAACACTATTTCCACATTCACACACTGATGGAGGGAGCTGCCATGAAAGGCCCTAACCACCACCACCCATCAGGAGCAAGGGAGAAGTGTCTTGCTCAAGGACACAACGGATGTGACAAAGTTGGTACTAGGTGGGGATTGAACCAGGAACCCTCAGGTTGCTGGCACGGCCACTCTCCCAATTGTGCCACACCATCCCATGTGTCAAACTCAAATACAGAGTGGGCCAAAATTTTAAACGGAACAAAGCCACGGGCCAAGTTTGAACAAATGAACCTTTTAATAGGGACCCAAACAAGTTTTGCATTAAATATTGAACAAGCAAGGCTTATATAACTTTAGTGACATGCAAAATACAGTTTCAAATAATAATAAAAAATATCAATGGCATATCAAATAAAATTTAAATAAAAATGTTATGCCTTTTTTTCTATTTTCAATCTTCTGAGGTAAATATCAAATTTTTTCCACAGGCTAATAATAAATTTGAAAATAAAATAACAATAATGAATGAACCAAACATTCAAGCCTTGAAGTAGCAAGAGAAAACGCATGAATAAAACGTTAATTATTGGTCAGTTTGCAGGAAGTATCCCGGAAGAGTTAGTGCTGCAAGGGTTTCTGGGTATTTGTTCTGTTGCGGATGTTCACCCGAAACGTGTTTGACATTCTTGTTTGGTGTGGGTTCACAGTGTGGTGCATATTTGTAACAGTGCTAAAGTTGTTTATACAGCCAACCTCAGTGTGACCTGTATGGCTGTTGACCAAGTATGCTTTGCATTCACTTGTGCGTGTGTGTAAAAGCCACAAATATTATGTGACACGCTGTTAGTATGGAGGAAAAGCGGACGTGACGACAGGTTGTAGACAACGCTAAAGGCAGTGCCTTAAATGCACGCCCCCAATGTAGTTGTCCAGGTGGAAATCGGTAGAAATTCGGGAGAATGGTTGCCCCGGGAGATTTTCAGGAGGGGCACTGAACTTCGGGAGTCTACTGGGAAAGTTAGGAAGGTTGGCAAGTATGAGTATTAGCTGTGAATGCGGTGTTACAGCGGCACCGATGCTGTAAAACACCGGCGGGCCAGCTCTAATGCTAAATTGATATTGCCTCAAGGGCCAAATTAAATTACACGGCGGGCCAGAGTTTGACACCCATGCCCTAATAAATACTGTTCCGGCTTCCTGGGAGTCATACTATTCTATTTTGATCGTTAAAAATGTGTTTCTTCCATTTTAAATTTGTTTAAGGTTTTACAGTATTTAAAAAATAAACCGGGGGCATCACTTGGGGTTTACATGTCACGCGAGTTAACTTCCTGTTGTCATGATTTCCTCTGGTTCAGAGCGATGTAAGACAGCACAGCCTGCATGGTCAATGTGCACAAGTGAACAGTTGAGCTACCAAGACAGCAACATGTTTATACAAGTTGATAATGTGTATGTCACGTCTGAATGTCTCTTGGAACCACACAGGAAAACCTTCATACTGACAGCCATAAGACTGTATAATGCATATGTTCCTTTTTGACTGTATTTATATTATTCACATGTCGATAATGGTGTATGATAGACTGTATTTATATTATTCACATGTCAATAATGCTGTATAATAGACTATTTATATTATTCACATGTCAATAATGCTGTATAATGGACTGTATTTATATTATTCACATGTCAATAATGCTGTATAATAGACTGTATTATTCACATGTGAATAATGCTGTATAATACACTATTTATATTACTCACATGTGAATAATGCTGTATAATACACTGTATTTATATTACTCACATGTGAATAATGCTGTATAATAGACTATTTATATTACTCACATGTGAATAATGCTGTATAATAGACTGTATTTATATTATTCACATGTGAATAATGCTGTATAATAGACTGTATTTATATTACTCACATGTGAATAATGCTGTATAATAGACTGTATTTATATTACTCACATGTGAATAATGCTGTATAATAGACTATTTATATTACTCACATGTGAATAATGCTGTATAATAGACTGTATTTATATTATTCACATGTGAATAATGCTGTATAATAGACTGTATTTATATTACTCACATGTGAATAATGCTGTATAATAGACTGTATTTATATTACTCACATGTGAATAATGCTGTATAATAGACTGTATTTATATTACTCACATGTGAATAATGCTGTATAATAGACTGTATATTACTCACATGTGAATAATGCTGTATAATACACTGTATTTATATTACTCACATGTGAATAATGCTGTATAATAGACTGTATTTATATTACATGTGAATAATGCTGTATAATACACTGTATTTATATTACTCACATGTGAATAATGCTGTATAATACACTGTATTTATATTACTCACATGTGAACAATGCTGTATAATAGACTGTATTCATATTATTCACATGTCAACAATGCCGTGTAATACACTGTATTTATATTATTCACATGTCAATAATGCTTTTTAATAGACTATGTTATTCACACGTCAAAATACCCAAATGTTTGTCTATTGTGAGCAGACTGCAGTGCTGAATTTCCCCCAGGGATCACTAAAATACTTTCTATTCTATTATATTGGTACAGGGTCCGCTCCCTGTATGATCAGTGCCAGAGCTTGGTCCACATTGCCAGCAGTAAGTCGGACACGTTTCCAGTGAGGGTTGGACTCCGCCAAGGCTGTCCTTTGTCACCCAGTCTGTTCATAACTTTTATGGACAGAATTTCTAGGCGCAGTCAAGGCTTTGAGGGGGTCCGGTTTGGCGACTGCAGGATTAGGTCTCTGCTTTTTGCAGAAGATGTGGTCCTGGTGGCTTCATCTGGCCAGGATCTTCAGCTCTCACTGGATCGGTTCGCAGCCGAGTGTGAAGTTACTGGGATGAGAATCAGTTTACCGGTCAATCTATGTTCCCATCCTCACCTATGGTCATGAGCTGTGGGTCATGACCGAAAGGACAAGATCACGGGTACAAGCGGCCCAAATGAGTTTCCTCTGCCGGGTGGCGGGGCTCTCCCTTAGAGATAGGGTGAGAAGCTCTGCCATCCTGGAGGAGCTCAAAGTAAAGCCGCTGCTCCTTCACATCGAGAGGAGCCAGATGAGGTGGTTCGGGCATCTGGTCAGGATGCCACCCGAACACCTCCCTAGGGAGGTGTTTAGGGCACGTCTGACCAGTAGGAGGCCACAGGGAAGAACCAGGACACGTTGGGAAGACTATGTCTCCCGGCTGGCCTGGGAACGTCTCGGGATCCCCCGGAAGGATCTGGACCAGGTGGCTGGGGAGAGGGAAGTCTGGGCATCTCTACCCCCGCCACCACACCTTGGATAAGCGGAGGATGATGGATGGAATTCTATTGTATTGGTGGTAGCATTTTAGCTACCATGAATTGATTAATGTGGACCCCCGACATAACCTCTTAATGCCCAAGTTGTTTGTTTACATGCTTTTATTTATCTTTGCTACTTGGGCTTATTGGACCCTAATTAGAATAAAAAGTAAGAATCATCTTTTGATACGATGTACTTGGTCCATAAGTAACAAACGTGTACGTCATGTTTAGTGACATGTTCATTCATATTTTTACACCTTTTTTCCCAAATTCCATTGTGTCATACTCTTCTGACACCAGCAGATGGCAGTATAAGTGTCCACATAAGTGGCCATAAGACCCCAATTCAGTAGTGTACACCATTTTGGAAATAAGAGCTTAAGGACGCTGTTACGTATGTGGCCACCACCAGGCAAGTTGAAAAACTTATTGGGGTGTTACTATTTAGTGGTCAATTGTACAGAATATGTAGCAGTGAACTGTGCAATCTACTAATACAACTTTCAACCAATCAAAGGCGGCTCCAGTCTGTTTATATATTGAAGTTACAGTTCATTTTATTACCTATTCTGCGTTTTATGTTGCACCAAGAACAATTCCTAGTCTGTGAAGCCATTCTCCAAGGACGGCAATAAAAGTGTTGTGTTGTCAACGAGGCTTCTAACCAGCATGTTCATTTCAAAGACTTGTTAACAGTTACATCTCATTCTTGGCGTGCGTGACGGCGCTAAGATGGCGGACAGGCTGGAGCGAGTGAAAAGAAGAGTTAGACGCGGGTACTTGTTGTTATTGTGACTCGGAAGTGAGGATTGGAACATAAAGTGGTAACAAAGAGCAGCCTTAGCTTAGCATGAGGCTAACTAACAAAGCGGAAACAGACCTGCTTGCTAGCCCGCTGCTTCTGGTTCTGGTTGTGGTTCTGCAGGGATCCCAGCACGGTTCTGTGGCTCGCCGCCTGCTGCTTGGGCGGAACATTCTCCTGGTTCTCGGCTTTGGGCTTCAAGGAGCCCCGCAGCCTCGACAGCATGTTCTCGTCGTTCGTGGAGCTCGTCTGACTGCGGATACTCGACGACATGCTGGCCAATACTCACCTTGGACAACTAGGAGTTAGATAAAGTCACATTGGACAACTAGGAGTTAGATAAAGTCACATTGGACAACTAGGAGTTAGATAAAGTCACATTGGACAACTAGGAGTTAGATAAAGTCACATTGGACAACTAGGAGTTAGATAAAGTCACCTTGGACAACTAGGAGTTAGATAAAGTCACATTGGACAACTAGGAGTTAGATAAAGTCACATTGGACAACTAGGAGTTAGATAAAGTCACATTGGACAACTAGGAGTTAGATAAAGTCACATTGGACAACTAGGAGTTAGATAAAGTCACATTGGACAACTAGGAGTTAGATAAAGTCACATTGGACAACTAGGAGTTAGATAAAGTCACATTGGACAACTAGGAGTTAGATAAAGTCACATTGGACAACTAGGAGTTAGATAAAGTCACATTGGACAACTAGGAGTTAGATAACGTTACATTGGACAACTAGGAGTTAGATAAAGTCACATTTTCCCAACTGCCAGTTATATAAAGTCACCTTTGGGAGCTGTAAAAAGTCAGCAACAATAGCGCGGCCACGGAGGCTAACGCTCGTTGTCTGCGAGGGAAGGTGGAAGCGCAACAAAGTTGGACAATACTTGCACAGCCAGGCAAATGTTCCAAAAAACCCCCGCGAAGTTCAGTATAGAAAAAGTAAAAAAGTTATAAGAAAAGAGGTGACTTTAAGGAGGAAGATTATGTGGCCGTCATGTTGCAGCCGACGAACACTTTGCTCTCGTTCAAGTAGCCCGCGAGGTTTGAAACGGGCCAATCACAGCGCAGCCTGCCTAATGACGTCACAAGCGTACGGAAGACCAGTTGGGACAAACGAGGAGGATTCCAAATTCAAAACCGCTTTAGGGCTATAAAAAGTGGGACACGGGACCTCCCTGTTTGGCACTCAGCATCAAGGCTTGGAATTGGCGGTTAAATCACCATAAATGATTCCCGGGCGCGGCAGCACTGCTGCACACTGCTCCCCTCACTTCCCAGGAGGTGAACAAGGATGATTGGTCAAATGCAGAGGACACATTTCACCACACCAGGTGTGTGTTTGTGACAATTATTGCTACTTTACTTTACTTTGAGAAGCGCCTGGCGGCTTCACTTCTCTTACACTTTATGTGGAACATGCATACATACCATGTCATCATCACACTGTTCCACTTTATGTGGAACATGCATACATACCATGTCATCATCACACTGTTCCACTTTATGTGGAACATGTATACATACAATGTCATCATCACACTGTTCCACTTTATGTGGAACATGTATACATACAATTTCATCATCACACTGTTCCACTTTATGTGGAACATGCATACATACAGTCATCATCACACTGTTGCACTTTATGTGGAACAGGCATACATAAAATGTCATCATTCCACTGTTCCACTTTCTGTGGAACATGCATACATACCATGTCATCATCACACTGTTCCACTTTATGTGGAACATGCATACATACCATGTCATCATCACACTGTTCCACTTCATGTGGAACATGCATACATACCATGTCATCATCACACTGTTCCACTTTATGTGGAACATGTATACATACAATGTCATCATCACACTGTTCCACTTTATGTGGAACATGTATACATACAATTTCATCATCACACTGTTCCACTTTATGTGGAACATGCATACATACAGTCATCATCACACTGTTGCACTTTATGTGGAACAGGCATACATAAAATGTCATCATTCCACTGTTCCACTTTCTGTGGAACATGCATACATACAATTTTATCATCACACTATTCCACTTTATGTGGAACATGCATACATACAATGTCATCATCACACTGTTCCACTTTATGTGGAACATGTATACATACCATGTCATCATCACACTGTTCCACTTTATGTGGAACATGCATACATACAATGTCATCATCACACTATTCCACTTTATGTGGAACATGTATACATACCATGTCATCATCACACTGTTCCACTTTATGTGGAACATGCATACATACCATGTCATCATCACACTGTTCCACTTTATGTGGAACATGCATACATACAATGTCATCATCACACTATTCCAGTTGTTTCATTACAGCACGTCCGAAATGGAGCAGGAAGAAGCAGAGCTTATTTAACCCTACCCCTTTTCATACCATAGCAGTTTTATCCCATTTCCTTGTTCTGTGTAACAGAACAGTGAACAAATAAATATCATAATAAGCATACAAATATTAAATACATAATCTTTGTCTCAATACAAAAAAAAGTTTGAAGATGTTGATCATAATTCCTGTTGTGTGTACTTAGTGAACACTTGTAGTTTGAAGCCTCACCTGCACAGTGGCCTAGTGGTTAGAGTGTCCGCCCTGAGATCGTTAGGTCGTGACTTGTCCAGGCTGTACTCCGCCTTCCACCCGAATGCAGCTGAGATAGGCTCCAGCACCCTCCATGACCCCGAAAGGGACAAGCGGTAGTAAATGGATGGATGGATGGAGTTCAAACAAAGACTATAAGGATGTTGCTCCAGTTTGGTTATTAAACAGGTTAGAATGCAAGAAAACAACAACCTCTTGTGCTCCGCTCTCTCATTATGTCTGTCAAGAATAGACAAACTTCCACAAAAAGTGCAGTTCCCCTTGAAGTCAAAGTACTTTATTACTAACGCAAATAGACAACTATTACTTTATTACTAACACAAATATACAACTATTAGAGATATTTGAAAGAAGTCAAGAAATGATCCTCAATGAAGAAGCTATGTTTCGCTGAAAAAGTCCAAGAGGGATTTAAGATCGTAATTGTCCAGGATCTCCAGCAGTGACGACACTTTGCTTTTCACATTCTGACCTTTGAACTTGAACTTATCGATGAAGAGGTCGGTGATCATGCCTGCAGGGAGGATGAAGTAACAGCCAAGACTAGGAGAGGACCAATATAAAAACTAAACTCACCATAAAGTCTTTCCAGGGGCGCTGGCTGCTTCTTGTACTCCTCCAGGAGACTGGACGATTCATCCAGAATGTTCCGATACTCTGAAGTGAGGAAGTCTGTGTTGCCCTCATGGACCTGTAGTTCCTACAAGGAAACAGATAGAACATGGTGGTCATGGACCTACAGTTCCTTATAGAAGCAGATAGAACATGGTGGTCATGGACCTACAGTTCCTTATAGAAGCAGATAGAACATGGTGGTCATGGACCTACAGTTCCTTATAGAAGCAGATAGAACATGGTGGTCATGGACCTACAGTTCCTTATAGAAGCAGATAGAACATGGTGGTCATGGACCTACAGTTCCTTATAGAAGCAGATAGAACATGGTGGTCATGGACCTACAGTTCCTTAAAGAAGCAGATAGAACATGGTGGTCATGGACCTACAGTTCCTCATAGAAGTATATAGAACATGGTGGTCATGGACCTACAGTTCCTTAAAGAAGTATATAGAACATGGTGGTCATGGACCTACAGTTCCTTATAGAAGCAGATAGAACATGGTGGTCATGGACCTACAGTTCCTTAAAGAAGTATATAGAACATGGTGGCCATGGACCTACAGTTCCTTATAGAAGCAGATAGAACATGGTGGTCATGGACCTACAGTTCCTTAAAGAAGCAGATAGAACATGGTGGTCATGGACCTACAGTTCCTCATAGAAGTATATAGAACATGGTGGCCATGGACCTACAGTTCCTCATAGAAGCAGCTAGAACATGGTGGTCATGAACCTACAGTTCCTTAAAGAAGTATATAGAACATGGTGGTCATGAACCTACAGTTCCTAGAATAAGCAGATAGAACATGGTGAACCTACAGTTCCTAGAGGAAGCAGATAGAAGCTACAGTTCCTAGAAGAAAGAGCTAGAAGCTACAGTTCCTAGAAGAAGCAGATAGAAGCTACAGTTCCTAGAAGAAAGAGCTAGAAGGTACGGTTCCTAGAAGTAGCAGATATAAGCTACAGTTCCTAGAAGAAGCAGATAGAAGCTACAGTTCCTAGAAGAAGCAGATAGAAGCTACAGTTCCTAGAAGAAAGAGCTACAAGCTACGGTTCCTAGAAGAAGCAGATAGAAGCTACAGTTCCTAGAAGAAGCATATAGAAGCTACAGTTCCTAGAAGAAAGAGCTAGAAGCTACAGTTCCTAGAAGAAAGAGCTAGAAGCTACAGTTCCTAGAAGAAGCAGATAGAAGCTACAGTTCCTAGAAGAAGCAGATAGAAGCTACAGTTCCTAGAAGAAGCAGATAGAAGCTACAGTTCCTAGAAGAAGCAGATAGAAGCTACAGTTCCTAGAAGAAGCAGATAGAAGCTACAGTTCCTAGAAGAAGCAGATAGAAGCTACAGTTCTTAGAAGAAGCATATAGAAGCTACAGTTCCCAGAAGAAGCATATAGAAGCTACAGTTCCTAGAAGAAGCAGATAGAAGCTACAGTTCCTAGAAGAAGCAGATAGAAGCTACAGTTCCTAGAAGAAGCAGATAGAAGCTACAGTTCCTAGAAGAAGCAGATAGAAGCTACAGTTCCTAGAAGAAGCAGATAGAAGCTACAGTTCCTAGAAGAAGCAGATAGAAGCTACAGTTCTTAGAAGAAGCATATAGAAGCTACAGTTCCTAGAAGAAGCAGATAGAAGCTACAGTTCTTAGAAGAAGCATATAGAAGCTACAGTTCCTAGAAGAAGCAGATAGAAGCTACAGTTCCTAGAAGAAGCATATAGAAGCTACAGTTCCTAGAAGAAGCAGCTAGAAGAAGGTGCATACATAGTTGCGTGAATACTTACTTTCAGGGCATCAATGAGCTGCACCTTCCTGGCCAGCACCAACTGGTACTCCAGTTTGGGGTGGATCATCTTCAGGGTGTGTGTGACGGAGTCATCATTGATGTCTGCACACATACAGTAACATCTCAAGCTGTCTTCAAGGAAGCTTGTGGAAGACAAGCCACTCACCGTAAGAAACGTTGAGGTTGATTTTGCGTTTGGTGGCTTCTTTGGAGAGAACGTCGCTGAGGATGGAGATGGTGGAGATGTTGTCTGACTTGAAGTGGGCCTCCCCTTTGCTAGAAAAGAGCCAGATTGTAGAGCTGGGAGCTGAAGGAGCAGGTGTATGTACCAGTATTGTAGCTGAAGGAGCAGGTGTATGTACCACTATTGTAGCTGAAGGAGCAGGTGTATGTACCAGTATTGTAGCTGAAGGAGCAGGTGTATGTACCAGTATTGTAGCTGAAGGAGCAGGTGTATGTACCAGTATTGTAGCTGAAGGAGCAGGTGTACGTACCAGTATTGTAGCTGAAGGAGCAGGTGTACGTACCAGTATTGTAGCTGAAGGAGCAGGTGTATGTAACAGTATTGTAGCTGAAGGAGCAGGTGTATGTACCAGTATTGTAGCTGAAGGAGCAGGTGTATGTACCAGTATTGTAGCTGAAGGAGCAGGTGTATGTACCAGTATTGTAGCTGAAGGAGCAGGTGTACGTACCAGTATTGTAGCTGAAGGAGCAGGTGTATGTACCAGTATTGTAGCTGAAGGAGCAGGTGTACGTACCAGTATTGTAGCTGAAGGAGCAGGTGTACGTACCAGTATTGTAGCTGAAGGAGCAGGTGTATGTACCAGTATTGTAGCTGAAGGAGCAGGTGTATGTACCAGTATTGTAGCTGAAGGAGCAGGTGTACGTACCAGTATTGTAGCTGAAGGAGCAGGTGTATGTACCAGTATTGTAGCTGAAGGAGCAGGTGTATGTACCAGTATTGTAGCTGAAGGAGCAGGTGTACGTACCAGTATTGTAGCTGAAGGAGCAGGTGTATGTACCAGTATTGTAGCTGAAGGAGCAGGTGTATGTACCAGTATTGTAGCTGAAGGAGCAGGTGTATGTACCAGTATTGTAGCTGAAGGAGCAGGTGTATGTACCAGTATTGTAGCTGAAGGATCAGGTGTATGTACCAGTATTGTAGCTGAAGGAGCAGGTGTATGTACCAGTATTGTAGCTGAAGGAGCAGGTGTATGTACCAGTATTGTAGCTGAAGGAGCAGGTGTATGTACCAGTATTGTAGCTGAAGGAGCAGGTGTATGTACCAGTATTGTAGCTGAAGGAGCAGGTGTATGTACCAGTATTGTAGCTGAAGGAGCAGGTGTATGTACCAGTATTGTAGCTGAAGGAGCAGGTGTATGTACCAGTATTGTAGCTGAAGGAGCAGGTGTATGTACCAGTATTGTAGCTGAAGGAGCAGGTGTATGTACCAGTATTGTAGCTGAAGGAGCAGGTGTATGTACCAGTATTGTAGCTGAAGGAGCAGGTGTATGTACCAGTATTGTAGCTGAAGGAGCAGGTGTATGTACCAGTATTGTAGCTGAAGGAGCAGGTGTATGTACCAGTATTGTAGCTGAAGGAGCAGGTGTACGTACCAGTATTGTAGCTGAAGGAGCAGGTGTACGTACCAGTATTGTAGCTGAAGGAGCAGGTGTACGTACCAGTATTGTAGCTGAAGGAGCAGGTGTATGTACCAGTATTGTAGCTGAAGGAGCAGGTGTATGTACCAGTATTGTAGCTGAAGGAGCAGGTGTATGTACCAGTATTGTAGCTGAAGGAGCAGGTGTATGTACCAGTATTGTAGCTGAAGGAGCAGGTGTATGTACCAGTATTGTAGCTGTAGGAGCAGGTGTATGTACCAGTATTGTAGCTGAAGGAGCAGGTGTATGTACCAGTATTGTAGCTGAAGGAGCAGGTGTATGTACCAGTATTGTAGCTGAAGGAGCAGGTGTATGTACCAGTATTGTAGCTGAAGGAGCAGGTGTATGTACCAGTATTGTAGCTGAAGGAGCAGGTGTATGTACCAGTATTGTAGCTGAAGGAGCAGGTGTATGTACCAGTATTGTAGCTGAAGGAGCAGGTGTACGTACCAGTATTGTAGCTGAAGGAGCAGGTGTATGTACCAGTATTGTAGCTGAAGGAGCAGGTGTATGTACCAGTATTGTAGCTGAAGGAGCAGGTGTACGTACCAGTATTGTAGCTGAAGGAGCAGGTGTACGTACCAGTATTGTAGCTGAAGGAGCAGGTGTATGTACCAGTATTGTAGCTGAAGGAGCAGGTGTACGTACCAGTATTGTAGCTGAAGGAGCAGGTGTACGTACCAGTATTGTAGCTGAAGGAGCAGGTGTATGTACCAGTATTGTAGCTGAAGGAGCAGGTGTATGTACCACTATTGTAGCTGAAGGAGCAGGTGTATGTACCAGTATTGTAGCTGAAGGAGCAGGTGTATGTACCAGTATTGTAGCTGAAGGAGCAGGTGTACGTACCAGTATTGTAGCTGAAGGAGCAGGTGTATGTACCAGTATTGTAGCTGAAGGAGCAGGTGTATGTACCAGTATTGTAGCTGAAGGAGCAGGTGTATGTACCAGTATTGTAGCTGAAGGAGCAGGTGTATGTACCACTATTGTAGCTGAAGGAGCAGGTGTATGTACCAGTATTGTAGCTGAAGGAGCAGGTGTATGTACCAGTATTGTAGCTGAAGGAGCAGGTGTACGTACCAGTATTGTAGCTGAAGGAGGAGGTGTATGTACCAGTATTGTAGCTGAAGGAGCAGGTGTATGTACCAGTATTGTAGCTGAAGGAGCAGGTGTATGTACCAGTATTGTAGCTGAAGGAGCAGGTGTACGTACCAGTATTGTAGCTGAAGGAGCAGGTGTATGTACCAGTATTGTAGCTGAAGGAGCAGGTGTATGTACCAGTATTGTAGCTGAAGGAGCAGGTGTATGTACCAGTATTGTAGCTGAAGGAGCAGGTGTATGTACCAGTATTGTAGCTGAAGGAGCAGGTGTACGTACCAGTATTGTAGCTGAAGGAGCAGGTGTATGTACCAGTATTGTAGCTGAAGGAGCAGGTGTATGTACCAGTATTGTAGCTGAAGGAGCAGGTGTATGTACCAGTATTGTAGCTGAAGGAGCAGGTGTATGTACCACTATTGTAGCTGAAGGAGCAGGTGTATGTACCAGTATTGTAGCTGAAGGAGCAGGTGTATGTACCAGTATTGTAGCTGAAGGAGCAGGTGTACGTACCAGTATTGTAGCTGAAGGAGCAGGTGTACGTACCAGTATTGTAGCTGAAGGAGCAGGTGTATGTACCAGTATTGTAGCTGAAGGAGCAGGTGTATGTACCAGTATTGTAGCTGAAGGAGCAGGTGTATGTACCAGTATTGTAGCTGAAGGAGCAGGTGTATGTACCAGTATTGTAGCTGAAGGAGCAGGTGTATGTACCAGTATTGTAACTGAAGGAGCAGGTGTATGTACCAGTATTGTAGCTGAAGGAGCAGGTGTATGTACCAGTATTGTAGCTGAAGGAGCAGGTGTATGTACCAGTATTGTAGCTGAAGGAGCAGGTGTATGTACCAGTATTGTAGCTGAAGGAGCAGGTGTACGTACCAGTATTGTAGCTGAAGGAGCAGGTGTATGTACCAGTATTGTAGCTGAAGGAGCAGGTGTATGTACCAGTATTGTAGCTGAAGGAGCAGGTGTATGTACCAGTATTGTAGCTGAAGGATCAGGTGTATGTACCAGTATTGTAGCTGAAGGAGCAGGTGTATGTACCAGTATTGTAGCTGAAGGAGCAGGTGTATGTACCAGTATTGTAGCTGAAGGAGCAGGTGTATGTACCAGTATTGTAGCTGAAGGAGCAGGTGTATGTACCAGTATTGTAGCTGAAGGAGCAGGTGTATGTACCAGTATTGTAGCTGAAGGAGCAGGTGTATGTACCAGTATTGTAGCTGAAGGAGCAGGTGTATGTACCAGTATTGTAGCTGAAGGAGCAGGTGTATGTACCAGTATTGTAGCTGAAGGAGCAGGTGTATGTACCAGTATTGTAGCTGAAGGAGCAGGTGTATGTACCAGTATTGTAGCTGAAGGAGCAGGTGTATGTACCAGTATTGTAGCTGAAGGAGCAGGTGTATGTACCAGTATTGTAGCTGAAGGAGCAGGTGTATGTACCAGTATTGTAGCTGAAGGAGCAGGTGTACGTACCAGTATTGTAGCTGAAGGAGCAGGTGTACGTACCAGTATTGTAGCTGAAGGAGCAGGTGTACGTACCAGTATTGTAGCTGAAGGAGCAGGTGTATGTACCAGTATTGTAGCTGAAGGAGCAGGTGTATGTACCAGTATTGTAGCTGAAGGAGCAGGTGTATGTACCAGTATTGTAGCTGAAGGAGCAGGTGTATGTACCAGTATTGTAGCTGAAGGAGCAGGTGTATGTACCAGTATTGTAGCTGTAGGAGCAGGTGTATGTACCAGTATTGTAGCTGAAGGAGCAGGTGTATGTACCAGTATTGTAGCTGAAGGAGCAGGTGTATGTACCAGTATTGTAGCTGAAGGAGCAGGTGTATGTACCAGTATTGTAGCTGAAGGAGCAGGTGTATGTACCAGTATTGTAGCTGAAGGAGCAGGTGTATGTACCAGTATTGTAGCTGAAGGAGCAGGTGTATGTACCAGTATTGTAGCTGAAGGAGCAGGTGTACGTACCAGTATTGTAGCTGAAGGAGCAGGTGTATGTACCAGTATTGTAGCTGAAGGAGCAGGTGTATGTACCAGTATTGTAGCTGAAGGAGCAGGTGTACGTACCAGTATTGTAGCTGAAGGAGCAGGTGTACGTACCAGTATTGTAGCTGAAGGAGCAGGTGTATGTACCAGTATTGTAGCTGAAGGAGCAGGTGTACGTACCAGTATTGTAGCTGAAGGAGCAGGTGTACGTACCAGTATTGTAGCTGAAGGAGCAGGTGTATGTACCAGTATTGTAGCTGAAGGAGCAGGTGTATGTACCACTATTGTAGCTGAAGGAGCAGGTGTATGTACCAGTATTGTAGCTGAAGGAGCAGGTGTATGTACCAGTATTGTAGCTGAAGGAGCAGGTGTACGTACCAGTATTGTAGCTGAAGGAGCAGGTGTATGTACCAGTATTGTAGCTGAAGGAGCAGGTGTATGTACCAGTATTGTAGCTGAAGGAGCAGGTGTATGTACCAGTATTGTAGCTGAAGGAGCAGGTGTATGTACCACTATTGTAGCTGAAGGAGCAGGTGTATGTACCAGTATTGTAGCTGAAGGAGCAGGTGTATGTACCAGTATTGTAGCTGAAGGAGCAGGTGTACGTACCAGTATTGTAGCTGAAGGAGGAGGTGTATGTACCAGTATTGTAGCTGAAGGAGCAGGTGTATGTACCAGTATTGTAGCTGAAGGAGCAGGTGTATGTACCAGTATTGTAGCTGAAGGAGCAGGTGTACGTACCAGTATTGTAGCTGAAGGAGCAGGTGTATGTACCAGTATTGTAGCTGAAGGAGCAGGTGTATGTACCAGTATTGTAGCTGAAGGAGCAGGTGTATGTACCAGTATTGTAGCTGAAGGAGCAGGTGTATGTACCAGTATTGTAGCTGAAGGAGCAGGTGTACGTACCAGTATTGTAGCTGAAGGAGCAGGTGTATGTACCAGTATTGTAGCTGAAGGAGCAGGTGTATGTACCAGTATTGTAGCTGAAGGAGCAGGTGTATGTACCAGTATTGTAGCTGAAGGAGCAGGTGTATGTACCACTATTGTAGCTGAAGGAGCAGGTGTATGTACCAGTATTGTAGCTGAAGGAGCAGGTGTATGTACCAGTATTGTAGCTGAAGGAGCAGGTGTACGTACCAGTATTGTAGCTGAAGGAGCAGGTGTACGTACCAGTATTGTAGCTGAAGGAGCAGGTGTATGTACCAGTATTGTAGCTGAAGGAGCAGGTGTATGTACCAGTATTGTAGCTGAAGGAGCAGGTGTATGTACCAGTATTGTAGCTGAAGGAGCAGGTGTATGTACCAGTATTGTAGCTGAAGGAGCAGGTGTATGTACCAGTATTGTAACTGAAGGAGCAGGTGTATGTACCAGTATTGTAGCTGAAGGAGCAGGTGTATGTACCAGTATTGTAGCTGAAGGAGCAGGTGTATGTACCAGTATTGTAGCTGAAGGAGCAGGTGTATGTACCAGTATTGTAGCTGAAGGAGCAGGTGTACGTACCAGTATTGTAGCTGAAGGAGCAGGTGTATGTACCAGTATTGTAGCTGAAGGAGCAGGTGTATGTACCAGTATTGTAGCTGAAGGAGCAGGTGTACGTACCAGTATTGTAGCTGAAGGAGCAGGTGTACGTACCAGTATTGTAGCTGAAGGAGCAGGTGTACGTACCAGTATTGTAGCTGAAGGAGCAGGTGTACGTACCAGTATTGTAGCTGAAGGAGCAGGTGTACGTACCAGTAGGTGGTCTGCAGCTGCGTGCCCAGGAAAGTGTTGTGGAAGTAGAAGGTGACACTTTCTCCCGCTGGGGTCTTCTCCGGCACCTCCGGCAAGCAGAAGACCACCCAAGAGTGGATCTCTGCCAAACTGAACTGTCCCACCAGACTCAGCCTGTTCATGGGCCTGGACAGTCACACACATTGTTATCTACTATTAGTTATGACCATTGTTATCTATTCTCACCCTACTATGTAAAGTACTTACAGTCACAAAAGAAAAGTTCTATTTAAATAGAATTCACTTCACTTCATGTATTATCATTATCCTTATTATCTGTTATCAGTACTATTATTTATTAACATTATTATCTACTAGCAGTACTATTATCATTATTTGTTATCATTATTGTCAATTAGCATTACTATTATTTATTATCATTAGCTAAGCTCCAGCACCCCCTGCGACCCCATAAGGGACAAGCGGTAGAAATGAATGGGTGGATTATCTATTAGTATTACCACTATCATTATTTGTTATCATTATCATTATTATTATTATCTATTATAATTATTATTACATTATCTACTAGCATTACTATTATCATTATTTGTTATTATCATTTTTATTATTAACTATTAGCATTAATATTATCCTTCATTTTTATGTGCCACTAATACTATCATTATTATTATAAATGTATTATTACAGTGGCACAAAGATTATTATTGCCTACTACCATTACAGCAGCACTAATATGATCATTATTATTATCATTATTCATGTATTATTACAGTGGCACTATGATGATTATTATCTACCATCATTACAGTGGCACTAATATTTCCATTACTATTATTAATGTATTATCACAGTGTCAGGATGATGATTGTGATGAACATTGACCTGTCCTGCTGGATGCTGTGTGCGCGCTGGTGAAGAGAAAGAGGTTTGATGTGGTACTGGCGAAGCTGACAGGTCTTAGGCTGCAGTCTGTGGGTGACATAAGCCCGCAGGGTGCCGTACTGTCCCTCGATGGACCTCACCTGGAACGCACGCACGCACACGCACACACGCACGCACGCACGCACGCACGCACGCACGCACGCACGCACGCACGCACGCACACACACACACACACACACACACACACACACACACAGGTAGTGTGTTACCTGTGGCTACACCATTGGTCCACTACCTCACTTCCTGTCCACTTATTTCACGGCAGTAACATTCTTGTGTGCTTGTCATTTTTCAATCCACTTGAACTAAAAGTCAAAATAAAAGACTACATACCAAACTTATTTCACTGTCGCCATGGTGACTGTGACCACTCTATGCGGACACAGACCCAAAAGAAGTGCTAGGCTCTCTTCAACTACTTGATCCACAATGCTGACCATTGCAAATTCTACTTGCTGCTATCTATCTATCTATCTATCTATCTATCTATCTATCTATCTATCTAGTATAAAACAGTGTGTACAAAGTATAAAATACTGTGTACAAATAGTGTGTACAAAGTATAAAACAGTGTGTACTATTAGTGTGTAGAAAGTATCAG